>NC_052351.1:8917170-9115522 GCF_009727055.1 Benincasa hispida | reverse complement strand
GCAATAAAGATTCGTAATGTTTTTTTTTTGTTTTGTAGAAGATTGCAAGAGTATAACAAAATATAGAAATGATATATGGATAATCAAAGAGGTAGAATTTGAGTTCATGAATTGAAGGTTAATTTCAAAAAAATTACGTCCTGATGAATTTGAATTGCATGATTGTTATAGACTAAACCCACTTTTTCTTTAGGTCAGAATTCCAGGTACACGGATAGGGGTTCTCTGCAAGTCTTCTTCACGTGATATATTGACTCTTTGCTCTCATTGAACTTTGAATACGTTGGTCTCGTCCTCATTGGATATATTGAAACGTGCCCATGTGGGAAATACCTCTCTGATTATAAAGGTCCTGATCCAACGTGAACTTTAATTCACTGGGAAGAGTCGTAGCCACGATTGAAATAATATAGACGCTTTTGGTCCCGACTTGGAGATTCTTCTCCTCGGCATAATATTTGTCAATGCCAACTTGTTGATGTGCTCTTGTAGATTTTTGGCATCCTCATTATGCGTGGATTCTTCATTCATTCAAGTCCACACCAGCTAAAGTGTTCACTTGCTTCTCATGCGGCCTTTAAGTAAAAATTATGCCTTTTTTCATCCTTCACAGTGCTTAATGCTTCTCCAACTCATAGCGTAAAGTTGACCATGCCTTGCCGAACATCCAGTGCCATATCGGGGGACATGCTATAGGTGTCCTTATAGGCGGTCTTGTATGATGCCTAACAAGGCATCATCCAACTTCATTAGCCCAATCTTTAGTAGAAGGTTTTACCAACTTCTCTAGAATATCAGTTTTGATTTTACTCTGTTGGACACTTCAGCCTTGAACCATTTGTTTTGTGGAGGGTATGTGGTGGCCCACTCTTTATGGAGGATATTATACATGAGGCAACATTTTGTTGATGATGTGTTAACAAAGTGAAGACCTTCCATCATTATTAATATGACACGTGGAGTGCCAAAACGAGTGAATAATATTTTCCTTTAAGAACTTGGAGACTAACCGCTGCATCGCCTTGCTGACTCATCGATATCGCTTCTACCCATTTTGGAAATGTTAGTCGATTCGGCTTTTTTTTTTGAATAGAATGTATTTGTGACATCGATGTGGACCAAATGGTCCATGAAGTCTATGCCTCCGACGTCTGAATCAATCTCAATTCTAAGATGATTTCTATGGGCATTGCATATTTTCCAAATGAAATGTTTCCATGTGTTGGCAACCTTCGTCTACATTTCATTTGCATAAGTCTCCTTTATGTCCTTAATAATGTAGTCCAAAAATAACCACTTTGTAAATCTTGCTGCTGTGCGTTGGCCTCTAAAGTTGTCCTCCATATGCGAGTCTGGCAATTGTGATAGTATGCGTTAGTGAGCAGCTGTTTGGTATCGCATAGGTCAATAAATCTAGTTTTGAACCACTCTATAAAGATTTGCTCATCCCAATAATATATCTAACTTCTTGTATGAGCCGCCTTTTTTTGGTGGGCTGTGTAATCCTTCAGGGAAATTGTTGTAAACTAGAAAAATGACCACGTCCGCATACCATGGTAAATCTCTTCAAGTTAAACATTCTACTCATCTGGGAAGGTTCCTTCCACTTCTTGATCTGGTTTTGCCGGTCGTATTCTTGTTTTCTAATTCTTGACAATGGTGTCCGCAACCTGGTTCTCCGTCCCCTTGCGACAATGATTCCATTTGAATTCTTGAAGGAAGATGAACCACAAATCAATTGAGCTTCACGATCTTTTCTGTTGTCATTCAAATATTTTATATTCTCGAGTTGGTCAATGTGAACGATTACTTTAGTCCCAGCAGTAAGTCTCTAATTTTTCTCAACGCAAATATCACTCGCAAAGCATTTTTTATGTGGTAGTGTAAATTTTATTTAGCAGGGTTCAAAGGTTTTACTCGCAATTATCGATTGGTGGTTATGCATTGTTTTCTTTTCTTTTGTGCCAGCACTGCCCCCATCGAATAAGTCGTTGGCGTCGCACATTAGTTCCAAATGGTTGGTGTCCAGTCCGGTGCGATCAACACACAGGTGCATGAGTTAATGCGTTCTTCTCAGTATTCTTGAATGCGTTGACATTGGTCATCAAGTCAAATGTCTCTTCTGAGCCTCTAACAATGCACTCAATGTCGTAAATCTTTGAAAGTTTTTTCACAAGACATCGATAAAGCCAGCATGTTCCCTAAAGAAACTACGACTAACCTCACATTTGTTTGAAGGTGGAAGCTTTTTAATTCGCCTCAATATTTTCCTTGTTCCATCTCCAATCCATTCCTGGAGAGACTTTGTGCCGCAAGCACAATACTTCCTTCACATGAGTGGCATTTTCTCCAATTTAGCCACAAGGTTTCATCTCTTCACATATATTTTCATATCTTCTGTGGGATTGTTGAGATATGAATCTTTCGTATGTTTGCCCATATCACAATGAAGTCTCCATGAAAATTTCTATAGAATATTCAAAGACTATCAGAGGACAAGCATAGTGACGCCATCATCACCTTCTAGGAAACGTTGTCCGGAGCAGCATTTGCTGAGGGCGCTTGAACAGACTAAGTAACGACAAAGTCGAGACATGCTTCCTTTAGGGGCTTAAGGGCTGAATGTGGTTTTCTCTTAGATCTTCAGGAGCAATCAATGATTGGTTATAGCCGGCATATCCACACAAGAATTAGCAATAATCATTTCCTGCTAGGCGGTCATAGCACTTTGGTCAATAAAAGGAAAGGGAATGATCCCTTCTTGTTGCCGTTATTCAGTTTGAGTAGTTCCATGCAATCCGCTTAGCCATGATGTCCTCATCAGTATTAGTTATTTTTGTCATTTAAACTACTGTCAACCCTCCTTCTTTTGGCACACATTCACGAGGCTGATCTCCATATGCTGTGGCGATTAAGATTAATATTCCCTCATCAGACTCATGTGATTATCTCCTTTCTTCACGATCTCTCCTTATCGCAGGGTTGAGTCTGCATTGATGTTTCGATCGATCCTTTCTGATTGTCCTCGAGAGTATCCCGTGCATGCAGTAGTGGGGTCTGATTCCTTTAATGTCTGCTAGCGTCAATACCAATTGCTTTTATGTGCTTTCAGTGATGCCAGCAGTGTATTTTTTGATCTTCCTTGAAGTACAAATTGGAAATTATACTGTGCATTCAATTCTGCCCAGAAAAGCATACTTTCAAGGTGGTTTGAGGGTTTTTAGCATCTACTGTTGGTGGTTGTTCCAAGGATACTTTTGGTTTTTTCTTTCTTCATTCATTGTCAGTTGTCTTCTTTGGTGTTGTTTCTGTGATCGCATTGTTACTACTATGAATGCATCGCATCCTCATCTTCATTTCATCTTTAGACTTTTTCTTCTTCCATTCAAATTGGGTTCATCATCGTGATCTCGATGAGGTCTTTTCCTTCTTCTGTATTATTTCATGGCTCTGATAATATAAACCTGAGCTTCTGTTCCATTCACGCTCAGTGTGATATTTCTTTGTAACATAAATCTGAGCAGCGACCAGTGGATAAAAATGGTCACCCGAAATGATGGGTATCATCCTTGTCCCTTCATAATCCAAGGATGATGAAGTCTGCCGTGTAACATAATTGTCAATCGTGACCAGGACATCCTTCATCTTCCCTTCTGGATACCACAAGGGATCTATCAGCTAGCTTGAGAGTCCACCGTCGTGGGCGCCAGCTGGCCTCAATGAGCTGTTTAAAAATGGAGAGGGGCATTAAGTTGATGCTTAGCCTCGAGAATCACAAAACCTTGACCAATGTATAACCCAGTTGATGGAGTAGGGTATTGTGAAACTTTTGGGGTCGTGCATTTTCGGTGGAATTATGGATTTTGAACTTTGCGTCAATGCCACCATTTGCAAACTTACCAGTGCTTCTTTTCTTCATCACCATGTCCTTTAGAAAATTGCATGCTTTGACATCTGTTCAATTGATTCAGTGAAAGGAATGTTGATATGCAACTGTTTTAGGATGTCCATGAAGCGTTGATACTACACTTCATCATTTTTCTTCTTTTTAAGTCTTTGAGGGAATGGTGGCAGCTGTATTTTCACGGTTCCTATTCTTTTGGCTTCAAAGTGGATGCAATCTCCGGTTCCATTGTCTCCTGTTCTTTTGTTTCTTCCTGAGTCAACGTGGTCTGTGGTTCCGTCGCAACTAGAGCAGCCCAGCTAGGCTCCTTCTTCTCCTCCGCCATTGTCTTTCCACTTTCGCAACGTCACAACTTCACATTGCTCTTTTCTCGTACTCCCTGGGTTGTGTGGAAGCTCTGTTGAACTCGGCAGTGCCCCTTGTGGTCTACTTTTGAGTTCGCCCGCAAATCTGTCCTAGCTGAATTTCGAGATTGAAAGGGACGTCGCTTGATTCTGAAGCACTTTTCATTCTTTTCAATATATTTGCTTCAGTAAACTCTCCAAAGATGAAGATTGTGGCACCCGTGAACTACTGGCTTAAATTTTTGTTTGACCGTTTGTTTGCAGGAAAAATTCCTGGTAGCCCTTCTTTTGTGCCCTTGGTTGAAAAATTTTGTTGTTGAGATTTTTCCACCGCGAAGTTTGGGTGTTTCTCCAACCAGGGTTGTGTATTGGAAAGCGGATATTTCTTCACAAAAATAGATAGACTGTGGGTTCTTCCAGATACTCTTCCATTAGATGCCTTTCACCACAAGTAGCGCAACTTGCACTCATTTTTCGATTGCGTTGACCTAACCCCTATGCGTTCTGGGCTGCTGATTGCGATTCCTTTTATCAAATTCATCATCACAGTCATTTGGTTTTGCAGGATGCAATGGCCCTATTATTTGCGTCCAACTTGTCCTTAATTCTCAATCTATGATCACTTTCTCTCCAGTCCTCGTGATTTTTCAAAATGCGATCAAGTATGTTTCTTAGCTCATCATATGTTTTGTCAAACAGACCTCCAGCTGCTGCCGCATTGGCAGTCGTTTGTATGCCGGGTACAAACCGTGGTAGAAAATTTCCATCTGTAAACAATTTGGTAAAGCCATTATGCGGACAATCTCTTACCAACTTTTAAAACTCGCCAGGCGTCACTGATGATTCATCAATATCCTGTTCAAATTTAGTGATCAACTTCCTCCTTCTACTTCTCGTCGGGACATGGTGATGAAGAAAAGAAGCACTGGTAAGTTTGCAATGGTGGCATTGACGCAAAGTTCAAAATCCATAATTCCACCGAAAATGCACGACCCCGGAAGTTTCACAATACCCTGCTCAATCGAAGGGTTATATATTGGTCAAACGCCTGTCTCTTATACACATCTAGATGTGTATAAGAGACAGACGCAAGAAGGAGGAAGTTGATCACTAATTTTGAACAGGATATTGATGAATCACTCAGTGACGCCTGGGCGAGGTTTAAAAGGTTGGTAAGAGATTGTCCGCATAATGGCTTACCAAATTGTTTACAGATGGAAATTTTCTACCACGGTTTGTACCCGGCATCACAAACGACTGCCAATGCGGCAGCAGCTGGAGGTCTGTTTGACAAAACATATGATGAGGCTAAGAACATACTTGATCGCATTTTGAAAAATCACGAGGACTGGAGAGAAAGTGATCATAGATTGAGAATTAAGGACAGTGACGCAAATAATAGGGCCATTGCATCCCTGCAAAACCAAATGACTGTGATGATGAATTTGATAAAAGGAATCGCAATCAGCAGCCCAGGAACGCATAGGGGTTAGGTCAACGCAATCGAAAAAATGAGTGCAAGTTGCGCTACTTGTGGTGAAGGCCATCTAATGGAAGAGTATCTGAAGAACCCACAGTCTATCTATTTTGTGAAGAATAATCCGCTTTCCAATACACAACCCTGGTTGGAGAAACCACCCAAACTTCGCGTGGAAAAATCAACAACAAAATTTTCAACCAAGGGCACAAAAGAAGGGCTACCAGGATTTTTCCTGCAAACAAACGGTCAAACAAAAATTTAAGCCAGTAGTTCACGGGTGCCACAATCTTCATCTTTGGAGAGTTTACTGAAGCAATATATTGAAAAGAATGAAAAGTGCTTCAGAATCAAGCGACGTCCATCTTCAATCTCGAAATTCAGATAGGACAGATTGCGGGCGAACTCAAAAGTAGACCACAAGGGGCACTGCCGAGTTCAACAGAGCTTCCACACAACCCAGGGAGTACGAGAAAAGAGCAATGTGAAGTTGTGACGTTGCGAAGTGGAAAGACAATGGCGGAGGAGAAGAAGGAGCCTAGCTGGGCTGCTCTAGTTGCGACGGAACCACAGACCCCGTTGACTCAGGAAGAAACAAAAGAACAGAAGACAATGGAACCGGAGATTGCATCCACTTTGAAGCCAAAAGAATAGGGAACCGTGAAAATACAGCTGCCACCATTCCCTCAAAGACTTAAAAAGAAGAAAAATGATGAAGTGTAGTATCAACGCTTCATGGACATCCTAAAACAGTTGCATATCAACATTCCTTTCACTGAATCAATTGAACAGATGTCAAAGCATGCAAATTTTCTAAAGGACATGGTGATGAAGAAAAGAAGCACTGGTAAGTTTGCAATGGTGGCATTGACGCAAAGTTCAAAATCCATAATTCCACCGAAAATGCACGACCCCAAAAGTTTCACAATACCCTACTCCATCAACTGGTTATACATTGGTCAAGGTTTTGTGATCTCGAGGCTAGCATCAACTTAATGCCCCTCTCCATTTTTAAACAGCTCATTGTAGGCCAGCTGGCGCCCACGACGGTGACTCTCAAGCTAGCTGATAGATCCCTTGTGTATCCAGAAGGGAAGATGAAGGATGTCCTGGTCACGATTGACAAATTTATGTTACCGGCAGACTTCATCATCCTTGATTATGAAGCGGACAAGGATGTACCCATCATTCTGGGATGACCATTTTTATCCACTGGTCGCGCTCAGATTTATGTGTACAAAGGAAATATCACACTGAGCGTGAATGAACAGAAGCTCAGGTTTGATATTATCAGAGCCATGAAATATACAGAAGAAGAAGACCTCATCGAGTCCGATGATGAACCCAATTTGAATGAAGAAGAAAAGTCTAAAGATGAAATGAAGATGAGGATGCGATTGCATTCATAGTAGTATACAATGCGATCACAGAAACAACAACCAAAGAAGACAAGCTGACAATGAATGAAGAAAGAAAAACACCAAAAGTATCCTTGGAACAACCACCAACAGTAGAGCTAAAAACCCTTCAAAACCACCTGAAGTATGCTTTTCTGGGGCAGAATGAAATGCTACCAGTAATAATTTCCTTTGTACTTCAAGAAGATCAAGAAAATGCACTGCTGAGCATCCTGAAAAAGCACATAAAAGCAATTGGTTGGACGCTAGCAGACATTAAAGGAATCAGCCCCACATACTGCATGCACGGGATACGTCTCGAGGACAATCAGAAAGGATCGATCGAACATCAATGCAGACTCAACCCTGCGATGAAGGAGGTCGTGAAGAAGGAGATAATCACATGGTTGGATGCAGGGATTATCTATCTAATCGCCTACAGCATATGGGTCAGCCTCGTGCAATGTGTGCCAAAGAAAGGAGGGTTGACAGTAGTTTCAAATGCAAACAATGAACTAATACTGATGAGGACCATCACTGGCTAGCGGATCTGCATGGACTACTGCAAACTGAATACGGCAACAAAGAAGGATCATTTCCCCTTTCCTTTTATTGACCAAATGCTAGACCGCCTAGCAGGAAATGATTATTGCTAATTCTTGGATGGATATGCCGGCTATAACCAATCATGATTGCTCCTGAAGATCAAGAGAAAACCACATTCACCTGCCCCTAAGGAACATTTGCATTTCGACTTATGCTGTTCAGCCTATGCAATGTGTCGAGCACTTTCCAAAGGTGTATGATGGCCATCTTTTCTGAGTATCTTGAATATTCTATAGAAATTTTCATGGATGACTTCTTGGTGTATGGGCAAACATACGAAGTCTATCTCAACAATCCACAGAAGATACTGAAAATATGTGAAGAGATGAACCTTGTGCTAAATTGGGAGAAATGCCACTTCATGGTGAAGGAAGGTATTGTGCTTGGGCACAAAGTCTCCAAGGATGGATTGGAGATGGACAAGGAAAATATTGAGGCGATTAAAAAGCTCCCACCTTCAACAAATGTGAAGGTTGTCAGTAGTTTCTTAGGACATGCTGGCTTTTATCGATGTCTTGTGAAAGACTTTTCAAAGATTGTACGACCATTGAGTGCATTGTTAGAGGCAGAAAGAACATTTGACTTTGATGACCAATGCTCAACGCATTCAAGATACTGAAGAACGCATTAACATCTGCACCTGTGTTGATCGCACCGGACTGGACACAACCCTTTGAACTAATGTGCGACGCAAACGATTATTCGATGGGGGCAGTGCTGGCACAAAAGAAGAAAACAATGCTACACCCCATCGCATATGCGAGTAAAACCTTGAACCCTGCTTAAATAAATTACACTACCACATAAAAAGAATTGCTTGCGATGATATTTGCGTTGGAAAAATTTAGAGCTTACTTGCTGGGAACTAAAGTAATCGTTCACATTGACCACTCGATGATAAAATATTTGATGACAAAGAAAGATGTGAAGCTCAGATTGATTTGATGGGTTCTCTTCCTTCAAGAATTCAACATGGAAATCATTGATCGCAAGGGGACGGAGAACCAGGTTGCGGACCATTTGTCAAGATTAGAAAAACAAGAAGTCGACCGCAACCAGTCAGAGGTGAACGTAACCTTCCCAGATGAGTAGCTGTTTAAACTTGAAGAATTACCATGGTATGCGGACGTGGTCAATTTTCTAGTTTACAAACAATTCCCTGAGGATTACACAGCCCACCAAAAAAGGCGGCTCATACATGAATGTAGATCATATTATTGGGATGAGCCAAATCTTTATAGAGGGGGTCAAACTAGATTTTATGCCTATGCATACCAAACGCTGCTCACTAACGCATACTATCACAATGCCATGACTCGCCATATGGAGGACACTTTAGAGGCCAACGCACAGCAGCAAAGATGTTACAAAGTGGTTATTTTTGGCTAACATTATTTAAGGACATAAGAGACTATGCAATGAAATGTGACCGGTGCCAACACATGGGAAACATTTCATGGAAATATGCAATGCCCATGAAAATCATCTTAGAATTGGAGTTGTTCGACGTCCGGGGCATAGACTTCATGGGACCATTTCCACCATCGAATGGTCACAAATACATTCTATTAGCCGTCGACTACATTTCCAAATGGGTAGAAGCGGTATCGTGCGTCGCAAGCGATGCAGCGGTAGTCTCCAAGTTCTTAAGGAAGAATATTTTCACTCGTTTTGGCACTCCACGTGTCATAATAAGTGATGAAGGCTCTCACTTTGTTAAACACATCATCAACAAATTGTTGCTCATGTATAATATCCTCCATAAGGTGGCCACCACATACCCTCCACAAACAAATGGTCAAGCTGAAGTGTCCAACAGGTAAATCAAACTGATATTAGAGAAGGTGGTAAAACCTTCACATAAAGATTGGGCAATGAAGTTGGATGATGCCTTGTAGGCATACAAGACCGCCTATAAGACACCTATAGGCATGTCCCCGTATGCACTGGTGTTCGGAAAGGCATGTCATTTACCGCTTGAGTTGGAGCATAAAGCACTGTGGGCAGTGAAAAAGCTTAATTTTTACTTAAAGGCCGCATGAGAAGCAAGGAAACTTTAGCTGGTTGAGCTTGATGAATGAAGAACTCACGCATATGAGAATGCCAAAATCTACAAGGAGCACACAAAACGTTGGCATGACAAATAATTATGCGAGAAGAATCTCCAAGTCGGACAAAAGGTCTTATTATTCAATTCGTGGCTACGACTCTTTCCCAGTGAATTAAAGTCACGTTGGTTCGGACCCTTTATAATCAGAGAGGTATTCCCACATGGCACGGTTCAATTATCCAATGAGGACGAGACCAACGTATTCAAAGTCAATGAGCAAAGAGTCAAAATATATCACGGAGAAGACTTGCGAGAACACCTCCGTGTACCTGAGGAATTCTGACTAAAGAAAAAGTGGGTAGTCCTTGAACAATCATGCAATTCAAATTCATCAGGGACGTAATTTTTGTGAAACTTTGAACCTTCAATTCATGAACTCAATTCTACCTCTTTTTATCCATTATCATTTCTATATTTGTTTACTCCTTTGCATTTCTACAAAAACCAAAAAAAAAAAAATTACTGTCTTTTATTTGACCCTCTCGATAAGTTTTTGCAACGAGCGTGGAGAACGATTGCGGGGGAGCTACACGAAAGTCGCAACAAGTTTATTTAGCCACCGCAATCGAAGAAATCGGCTCGCCGCAAAGAAGGATGCAATCACAAATAATGTGGGCGACAGAGCAAATTTGGGGGTCGTATCTTTCCTTGACTTTGTTTATTCCAAATTTTGCACTCTCGCATTTTATTTTAACTTTGATAATTTTATCATCGCATCCTCTTTAGTCGGCACAATCATTAAAGATTGATTAATCTAGTGTCATACCCCCTCCCTAGCCTTAGGCCCCAAGACTTGGAAGGGAGCGTGAGGGTACACCAGTAGTATTCTAAGAAAACATTTAAATTTAACATTTTCCCCCTTATTTCAACATGTTTACAACACTCTATCTAACTTTCATACACATAGTTCAATTTCCTATATTCTTTAATACATGATCCGAACCGTGTCTTGAGAAATTACCAAGTTCTGGTGCGTTGGTGGTTAGTAGACTCCTTCCTGAACGCTCCACTTTGCTATTTGGGGGGGGGAGGGATATAAGAAAACATTTGGAAGAGTGTGAGCTACTAAGCCCAGTGAGTGGTTCTTTTAAAATAATAGTCACTTTGCAAAACATATTTTTGGGAAATCAATCACATAATCACAATTCCAGTACTTTATGCAAGATCATGTGTACATTCATTCAATCATCATCCTCCAGTTCCATGCTATACGTGGCATGTTCATATCATGGACATATTATCAATCACAACAACTTTTTATGGAAACTTTCCTATAACCAAATTTTCCCGCCAATGTGCACATCGACAATTCTTTTCCCGCTAGTCATGCTTAGGTAACTTGACTATATTTCCCATCGGTCGTCATTGATTATTATTTCCCGAAGACCGAGGTCGACTATATTTTCCCACCAAGCACATTTTATTAAGCATTCTAACTTATGTAGTCCGGGTATAATCTCAGTTTCCATAGAAATTCCACAAACAATATCATGGCAACATCATAACATCATAAGCATGCATTTTGCACTTACATATGTATTTATCCACATATCAACACATAAAACTAGGTAAACATTCACCGCAAGCAAGTTTTTCCACTAAAATCACCTTGAGAATACCTTCTTGAGAATTCCTCCATATCAATGGAAATTTCTCAATTAATACTTGTTATATCAATAAAAAATGTCAAAATAGTTGAAATATCATTATATAATGAAAATACTAGCTTACCCTACTCCAATTTAGCCAAAATCCCAAAATTAACCTTTTTAGAGGTTATTTGGACCGTGGTAGGCAATTGGGCGTTTGGGCAGTAGGCAGGGTGAGCATGCTGTGCCGCATAGGGGGTTGATGCATTGGGTGTGCGTTGCACTAGGCATGATGCTCGCACGAGGAAGGCAGCTGCACTGAGCTAGCGCGCGGGATGTATCGAGCGAGGCGCGCAGATGGAAGCAGCGCTGCGAGGCATGCGCGCAGGGTGTGAGCTGGCTGTGCGTCCGACTGATCAATGCCTCACCAATGCAACCTTTGTTTCTTTTGATCTCCAATCAATTTGGCAGCCTAATAACTCAAATGTAACTCTCTAAATATGCTCTCAAACAAGATTTAGGTGATGGTATGAATAAATTCCTCTTGCCCAACCCCTCTATTTATAGCCATTCCAAACTCACCCCATGGTGACAACTCAACTCCCATTTGTCTCACTTTGGAGCTGCCAACACTTAGTCTACCCAGCCTAGCCTTAAGTTGTTCTCATCTAGCTTGCCAGCTAAAATCTCCTTTTTTGCATGAAATCTCCTTCACCCACCTTTTGCTTGGGGTGATAAGACTTCAATTGCATGAAATCTCTTTTGTCCACCTCCTACTAGAACTTTGTGTGATCCTCCTTTTTCCACCTAAATCACTTAAATACTTAACATATTTCTCTACTTAAATTGTTTAAGACTTATGCTCGTATACCATTGACATCTTCCCTTGAAGTTTCTCATCAATTAGCCTTACCTTTTATCCTTAACGCATAGCAACTCACCCTTCCTTCATTAAAGTCCTATTTAGCCATGCATGAGTAGGCCATCACCAATGCATAGGGTGGCCGCTCACCCTCGACGCATGGCTTGCTAGGTATGCTTGCTCGGCCTACTAAGCATGGACGAACGGTGCTGACCATCGACGCATGGGCGTGCTACCTAGGTGCTTGAGCGCTTGGCTGCATAAGCATGCTCAACTGCGTGGGCGTGCCTCGCCGTATGGGCATGCGCTTGGCATAACGCATCGACGCATGGCTACTCGGCAGACACGGTAATGCTTTGACGCATAGGATGGCTTGCTCGCTCACCCGTTCGACGCATAGGCAGGGTGCTCAGCATACACCATCGTCGCATGGCCTATGCGCTTGTCCTCGACGCATGGGCTGTGCACTTGGCGCATGGCCTGTGCGCTTGGCCTGCGCGCCTAGCATGCTCACTCGATGCATGCTTCCTGCCCGTGTCCGCATGGCTCATGTATACCTTTGCGTTGGTTGTATGCAACCCTTAGCCATTTTTCAAGTCTTCTTGCTTCCATCCTCCATGCATTCTTGCATCCCACATGTTTTAAGCCCTTCATAGGTGTTTGGAACTTTGGTCACCTTTTTGGATAATTTTAATGTTTTCCACCCTTTGTTCCAATATCCTTATTTAACCTCCTACTTTAGATTTAATCTTAGGGTCTTACATTTAGTAAGTTATCGCATTGTTTTTCTTTGCCGATTATGATTTCAATGATGAAACGCATGCCTCTATTTTCATCACATGCACTAGAGTCAACTTAATTTTAGGACAGTCAATTCATGAAATATTTCTAGAAGTTAGTGATCCACCAACTTTCTTTCAAACTAACTTTTATGAAACCTCCTAAGAGCATCACATGAATTCTTTCAATCTTTCAGCAATGAGGACATTGTTGCGTTTATATTTTCAACCTTGTTGTTTTTTTAGGCATTCAAAAAAATCATAACGTTGCGATTGGATCCTACTCGTAGTTGGATGTCCACATGACACCCATGGGGGCAAGCAAAACGAAGGTAGGAATCGTGATCAACGCATAAATAAAATGATCGCAACTCTGCTGCCAAATGGGCATGAGTTTAGACTGAGAAAGAGTGCCTTGCTCGTAAATGGATGCTTGTATGACACACATGGGGGCAAGCCAAAATGAAGGCTAGGTACTTGGATCAGCAGCACAAGGTCATAGAAAAAAATATCTAAACTATGCAAGGATAAAAATCAATTGAAAACACCCCAATTGAAAAAGTTTTTTTGAAATAAATCAAGCAATGCCCTGGAAACAAGTAAAGTCCTTTTGAAGGTTAAACTTGCGGTCTCTAAATTTTAGAAATATTTTAAGAAGAGACCTGGATAGGAATTAAGGAGATTTTGGTACATAGGATTTGAATAAGGCACCTGACTTTCTAAAGAAAATCTTTAGTTTATGCTTGAGAACAAGCATTGCTTTAAATTTGGGGGTGTGATAACGGTCAGAAATGCACGTTATTACAACGCAAAGATATAAAACAATGAAGGATTGCGACGGTAAAAAATATAAAACCGTGTCCAAAAGCATTAAGTTTAGAACATTGCGATCGCATGAGTCCATCGCATTAAAACAGCTAATTTATGTATTTTGTGCAGAAAAATGTGTTGGTGCAAGGCAAAATTGCGATCCAAGGAATTCAGCCGAGCGCATTAAAAGATTGCAGCCTTAAGGCTATGCAATCGTTTGCATTGCGAAAATCTGCTCAAGAAGATGGCCGCATAGAGACAACACATCAAGGTGAAAGCTTAATAAATCACGATGGGACAGAAAACTTATGACGGTTGAATCCGAATTTAGTTGACAAGCCGTTAATGATACACTATAGCAAGTACACTCAACTTTTCAGTGACAATTATTCGGCACATCAGATAGAGAACTAATGATATCCCATCAGTGCAATCATTTGAGAGAAAAAGCTTTTCACCCTAAAGCTCTATAAATACCGAAGGCCACCTTCGTTAAAGGAGTTTGGTTCTATTCCAGCTGAGCCATATAGAGAGTTCACCATACATAATATAATTAGCCTTTGTTCATAGTTTTCTTACACTTAAAAGGCGGAGGCGAGAGAAGAGAGAAGATGTCGGAAGATCGTTCCTGGTCAGCTCGAGAGAGTGTCGGGAAGCGTTGAGAATGGAGAGAGGCCGACTCTTGCAAAAGCAAGAATATTCTTTGAGCAGAGTAGAGAAAAACAGTGTAGAAGCCTTGGGAAGCAAGAAATTGCTACCAGACTCCCTATCTTTATTTCTCATTGTCATTTTGTATTTTGATTTCATTTATAGAATGGAACCTGCATTTTTACATCTGTTCACTCTCTTTACATTACGCATGAGTAACTAAACTTCTGAATGGGTTGAGAAGCACTTAGCTAGCATGACCTAAGATCTTCATTGTATGCGATCATCTTGTCTTATGTATGCGTCCATCACCCCTTTAGAGCTACTCGAGAGAGAGTCTAAAGAAAGAACCTAGACATGAGAGAGCTAGGTTAGAATCTAAACTTGAGAAAGCAAGATTAGATCCGCATAAGCAAGAGATAGAGACTTAGAGATAAGTTCTGTTTACTAACATGCATCGCATGCACCCTAGAAATAGGTTATAGTAGTATGCAGTCGCCTTGTGTATGTGTGTGTCATTCATCATCGCATGGACAAGAATAATGGGTTAGACATAAGTCCTATAGACATCATCGCATACATCACATGCGTTCTAAAACTATGAGCTATAGCATTTTTATTGAGAGATAACTTGCTTTTGTATGTGTGTAGCATGATCGCATAACGTGAACGAATCTTTAGGAAGTGTTAGATAAATCTCTTCTCAACCCATTCACCCGCATACTTATTGTAACTTTTGTTTGTATTAACTTTTTTCTCAACTTCGCCGCATAGAATTTCTACATTAAACAAACATACCAACCAACGCATTGTTTTATTTGTCACCACAAAGAGATCTGAAATCACCGTCGCATACTGTCTCCATAGTCTCTATGTTCGACCCTGAGCTTACCAGGCAACCTAGTAGAATTTATACTTGGATTTTGCTAGGAGAACTTGCATGTACAACGGATACACCACCAACGCAATATACACCATTATTTCATCGCATTAACCACGCATCAGTGGGCTCAATAGGACGGGACTCTGGCACCGAAAGCGAGGGGTCACACTTACACAGAATTGTTAAAGGTTAATAGTTCTGGACTGAAAAAAATGGTGGTTGTTAGGTTCAGTTCCAAGAGTTGGTTCTGCCTAATGGTTGAGAATGTCTCATCTCAGTGAAGGGGCATCTAATCACCCCACTGGTGACGTTTGTCCTGCCTCACTGGGGTATCATTGCAAAATAGAAGTCTATAACTTAGGGTACTTGAAACTATTTTGTAAAACTGATTGGTTTAAAAGTGGTTTAGCAAAATCTAATAAAGTTTTGTTCGTATTTTTAGAAACAACTTTTTCAAATTGGCAACAGCCACTTTGGCTTTGTTAAGCATCGAAAAATTAACTGGCGAAAGTTTCGCAACATAGAAACATATGATCACGATGATCCTAATCATCGGGGATCTCATGTTTGCTCTCACGGAGGCCTGTCCTCCTATTCCAGCTCCAAATGCCTCTCGAAATGTTTGGGAAGCATACGAGCGATGGACAAGGACGAATGAGAAGGCTCGAGCCTACATCTTGGCAAGTCTTTCTGAAGTCTTGGCCAAGAACCATGAGCCTATAGTCTCAGCATGTGAGATCATGGAGTCCTTGTAGGGGATGTTCAGACAACCATCTGAATAGCTTATGCATAAGGCTCTTAAATATATATTCAACTCCAAAATGGAAGAAGGCACCTCTATTCGTGAACATGTGCTTAACATGATGGTCCACTTTAATGTGGCAGAGTTAAATGGGTCCACCATTAATGAGGGCAGCCAAGTTAGCATAATCCTGCATTCTTTGCCTGAGAGTTTCCTGTACTTTGTTAGCAATGTGATTCTTAACAAAGTGAAATATAACCTTACAACTCTCTTCAACGAGTTGCAGACCTACCAATCCTTACTGAAAAGTAAGGAGGGGAAGAAGGGTGAGGCAAATGTTGCTTCATCCTCCAAAACGTTCCATAGAGGTTCGACTTCAGGAACGAAGTATGCACCTTTTACTTCTAACTCTGCAAAGGGAAAAAAGAAGAAGGGTGGTAAGGGAAAAGGGAAGGTGCCTGTTAACCCACCATCTGTCACCCTAAGGAGGCGTCCACTGGAAGAGGAATTGTCCTCGCTATCGGAAAGAGAGGAAGGCAACCAAGGCTAAGCCCAAGGCCGATAAAGGTAAATACGATTTACTAGTTCTTGAAACTTGTTTAGTGGACAATGATGATTCTGCCTGGATAATTGATTCGGACACCACTAACCATTTTCGTTCTTCTTTTCAGGGGATTTTGGCGACAGCTAGAGGCTGATGAGATGACGATGCGAGTAGGCACCGGGCACGTCGTCTCAGTCATGGCAGTGGGAGGGCTACTGTTAGCTTTACAGAATAGGTTTCTTGTTTTGAATTATGTATATATTGTTCCTGAACTTAAGAGGAACCTAATTTCTGTAAAGTGTTTATTGCAATATAAATATACTATCTCTTTGAATGTGGATAAAGCGTTTATTCATAAAGACGGTATTTTTATTTGTACTGCAAATCTAGAATCTAATTTATATGTGCTAATGTCATTAGCCATTAATTCCCTCCATAATAATGAATTGTTTAGAACTGTCGTAACTCAAACAAAACGTCGACATATTTCTCCAAAAGAAAATGCCCAACTTTGGCATCTACGTGTAGGGTACATCAATCTCAATAGGATTGAGAGATTGGTGAAGAATGGACTTCTAAGTGAGTTAGAAGAAAATTCTTTACCAATATGCGAGTCTTGCCTTGAGGGTAAGATAACTAAACGACCTTTTACTGGAAAAGGTTATAGAGCCAAGGAGCCTCTTGTCCTATGAATGTTCGACCTCGAGGTGGCTATGAGTATTTGATGTGTTGATTTATCATGCGATGTAGAGATGTGTGGATGCGATGATCATACAAGTTTTCCTAACAAAGCCCAAGTATAAGCCTTCTTAGGGTCTTGGTAAGTCCAGGGTCGAATGTAGGGATTACTAAATAGATATGCGACGGACTCTCTGATTCTATTACGATGTGAGAAAGAAGTAGATATTTAGATGTTCTAATGCGATGGAATTAAACGTGGAGTGATGAAAGGGTGGTGTTGTAACAAGTATGCGATGAAGGGGTTAAGAAGAGATTTAGCTAACATTTCTTAAGATTTTGTGCAAGTCATGCGATCATGCTATACACAAATATTAAACACTACATTTCTCAATGCATAGTGCCACATTTCCTATCCATAAGATACATGCGATGCGTATGGAATGTAGTAGATAGAACTTATTTCTAAGTCTCTACTCTTGCTTATGAGATCTAATCCGACTCTCTCAAACCTAGATTCTATCTTTAGACTACTCTCTCAAATACTCCAAATAATGAATGACGCATACATAAGACAAGATGATCACATGAAGTGCATAGCTTAAGTCATGCTAGCTAAGTACTTCTCAACCCATTCACAAATTTAGTTACCCATGCATGGTGTGGAGAGACTGAACATAAATTGAAATGAAGTTTCCATATTTGCAAATAAAGTAAAAAACAATAGATGGAGTGAGCAATGTCTTGCTTCCCATGGCTTTTTACACTTCTCTTATCACTTCAACTCTTTTTTAATTTCTAGAATCTTGCTCTCGCAAGGGTTGGATGTCTCTCCTTCGTGCTATTTTCCGGCAGTCTCTCGACCTCTCCAAAAATTAATTTCTTTTCAAGAATTTCCTTCCCTTGGCTTCACCTCGCCTCCTCACACTCTCCCTCTGGTTTGGTAACATTGGGTATTTATAGATTTCAAGGTGAAGCAGTTCTTCTCACTAATGATTGCATGGATGGATAGCATTAATTTCCATACTCTGTTGCGCCGTCTGGAAATCACCAGAAGTTCAATATATTTGCAACGGTATGATCTTTAACGGTCGTCAACTATATTTCATAATTGACCATTATCAGCTTTACATCCCATAATAATAATAATAATAATAATAATAATAATAATAATAATAATATATTATTATTATTATTATTATTATTATTATTATTATTATTATTATTATTATTTTGTTTGCATTTGGGCTGAATTAAATGTATGATTCATGGATATACTATTTTGTTTTTATTTGGGTTGATTTAAATGTATAGTTTTTGGATCTTAGATTTGAGTTGATTTAAATGTATAATATTCAGATCTTATATATTGAACTTAGAAATTGGATTTTGTTGGGTTGACATATTAACATATTTTTTGTCAACTATAACAGTTGAAAAAATCATAATAAATATGTCGATGCGTCCTGAAGATTTAGTTATTCTTGAACCTGGAAATGATAGAGACGGTGATATTGATGTTGAAGTTGAAGAATTATTTGGAAATGACAATAGTGGGGAACATGATCTTGAGTTATACCATCGGATATGTTCACCCAAATAGATTGAAAAATTACAAATTCAACATGTAAACTAGGGTCAACTTTGGAGGAAAGGAGTGTATGTGTAGGTAATTTTAGTTTAATATAGAAATGAATGTTATTTAATACAAGAAGATTTACAACTTGCTGTAAAAAAATATTATGTGACAGAACACTATGAGATTATTGTAGTGGAATCAAATCAAGACGATACCTTCGTTGTCCTATACACTCCCAACACTCTACACTAGATTGATTTGAAAGGTAAGCACGACCAAGACTAATGTCGAATCCACGCGGAATATATATCCTACTGGCATGGATGACATGATCGTTGTGTACAAGGAGAAATAACAAATGGGTCTGGTACGATTCAATCACGAGGCGATTTATCACACCTGACGGCACTTACTATAACTACATGGTAAGAGATTTAAAATCAGACATTTTCCATATATATTATATGAATATTGTGCAATAATATTCAATGCAGCACAACTTACCAGAGTTGGGTTCAATGTGTCACCAAACATTGGTCAACATAGAAAGTATTATTCAACAAACAAGAACGAAGATGTATTCGTCATAGACGACAATGGCAGCAAGGTGAAGCTAATTTAGAGGCACACGAAGACAACCCCATGTGGGGTAAAGACCAGGGGGTCGTCTTTAAATTTCATGTAAACTTCTATTTTCAAATTAAAGAACTAATTGTAAATCTTCTTTAGTATCATGACATTTTTTTTTTTTTTTGAATATGAGTGCAGAATAATTATGTTTTCATTGTAGATTAAATATATAATTAAGTTGAATAAAGAAGGAATTTGTGGACCTATCCTAAGGTCTTAATATTGTTGTACATCTCCGATTAAAAAAATTAATTAATCAATCTATTTTTTAAAAAAAAGAAAAAAGAAAAAATGTGGATCAGGTCCACGAGTCTCCATGCGACCGGTCAACCAAATCAGCCGACGTGGTGCTGACTAGATTAAACGCTAATCGTATACCCCATACATGATTCTTCTAAATGCTAATCGTGTACCCCGTACACGATTTCTCTACCCTACTTTTGTCAATACTTTCCATTTCCACCTATTTTTAAAAATACTTTCACATATACCCCATTTTTTTCAATAGTTTGAAAATACACTACATTTTTAAACTTCATTCCCCTTTAAACAACGACAGATGCACGTAAGGGAAAGGAGCACGTGCTTCCCTTAATTGATTCCGCTATATATATATAATGTAGTCGATTTATAGGTCATGTATACCTCACTGAAAACGTAATAGATGAATAAAAAAAGTGGGCCACAATTTTACTTTTTGTGTTGTTTACTTGTATTATGCATTTGTACTGATACATGGACCCTACATTCAAAATCGCGCTTGACCCTTAAAGGTAGAAGTAGATGTAACGGTAACAATAAATTTGACAAAATTCATAATTTTAAGTAAATGTGATCAAAATCAATCCAATTATGTTTGTGATTCAAGTTTATTATAATTGATCCATCAATAAAAAATTATTATGATTACACGAATTTTTATTATGATTTGATAAATATGGTCTTATATAATAGTTAGCCAACCTTGACTCGGTTGTCAATAGGTCGGTTTATATACTCTGTGCCCTCTAGGCTTAGTTGGAATCTTTCTCCACACCTAGGTTTTGTTTTTTATTTTTAAATTTTATAACTAATATTACTACACGATGTATTTTGCATTTATTTAAATATTAAATTACAAGTTTTATCTCTAAAATTTCAAATTCTATCGAATAAATCACTGTAAGTTTAATTTTGTATAATAAATCATAAATGGCTAACATAACCTCAAACTTTTCATTTTGCATATAATAAGCTTCATACCTATTCAAAGTTTTAAAATTAATTATTGTATTGGACAAAAATATAATTTTGTATTTAATTAAGAATAAAATTTTCATTTTAGCAAATAATAGATAATTCATGAGTTTTTATATATATATATGATATTACCATTAGTGTTGATCATTAATATATATATTTTAGGTGTGTAAGAGACTCCAAACCTTAAAAGTCTATCAAACACACCAAAACAAATTTAGAAGGATATGTAATAAACTTTTAATCTTAAATGAAATTGCCTAATCTAAAATTTTGGATCACTGCTGCCTCTAAAATTAAATTCATTCAATCTCGTGGTTTAAGGTTCGATTCCCCCACCCCACAAAAAAATCTTCCTTCCACCTCCCATGAAGAATAACTCCTCGTCGCCCAAATCTTCTGAAAATTGTCAGCACTAGAGATGTTCACGGAATGGGACGGGGATAGGGAAGGCTTCCCCATCCCCATCCCTGCCCCTATTTCATTCCTTGTCCCCGCAAAATTCCACGCGGGGATCGAGATAGGGATTCACTGCAGGAAAAAAAATTTCCTTTTTTTTTTAATATATTCATTTTTAGCAATTTTGTTTGTTCTCAACCAAATAAAATTTTATATATTAAATAAATTATTTTCAATAAATTTTTCATTCAAAGAAAATAGTATAAAAATTTCCGTACAAACCTGAATATCTATAAAAACGAAGGGGAAGAGTTTTGACTGAAAGTAGTACTGATAGAATAGATTAGGGACTGATTAAAGACATATTTGTTACTAAAAAGTGGGAAGAGCCTCTAAGAAAGAGAACTCCCATTTGATGTCAGAACCAGATTGCCTTATAAAAATAATACTATTATATATGTAAAAATATAATTTAATCTTATAATTTCTAAAAATTAAAATTTAAATATTACAATATCATAGTCAAACTTTCAATTAAAATCCATAACAGTTATGGTTTAAGGTAAAAAAATCTTAAATGTTAAAATAATTTAGATATATATTAAAGTGAAAAAATTTAAATAAAAATTAGAAAGTAATTAACTTTTTGTACCACAATTTTTATAAAAAATATATAGATAAAATAATTATAATAATTATAATTATAACAAACTCATGTTCGGTTTGTAAACAGAATATGAGTTAATAATAATAATAACAACAATAATAGATCATTATTATTATATAAATATAAATATATAGTATAATAATTATAATAATTATTATTATTATAATAAATTCATATTCGGTTTATGTAAACCGAATATGAGTTAATAATAATAACAACAATAATAAATAATAATTATTATATAAATATAATTATATATATTATATAGTATATTCAGTGAGTCGTCTCGGATATTGATCAAGACTCATCAAGTAAGATCGAGTATCAGTTCAGTTGTCATCGAGTTCCATCGAGGATTTAACCGAGACTCATCAGACAAAGAAAGGGAATTCTTATCGAGCATCGAGTAGGAAGACATCGAACGTTGAGTATCTAGCATCAAGGATTTGGCAGAATATTTCTTAGCCTTTTCTTCATCTTTCCAGTATTGATTTGAGTATTTGGACCTAGTGAAGAGTGATTAACCCAACATATTATTTTATTATTAGTAATATTTGAAGTAGAACAAGAAAACAATTAATTAGCATATAAAAGCAGTAACATGATTGGTCTGTGAAAGTTGCAAAATGACCGAAGGCTGAAGGTTTAGGGGTATAAATTATAATTATTGGTTGTTGTTTCATCAACGTTGTGATAATTAATGTATGAACTGCGTTGTCTTGTGGTAGCCCGACCCATCCACTGCTTTGCACACCATTTTTATTTATAATTTCCCTCTCATGTCTGCTTTTATCGGACCACCCATTCTAACACATTCAATCTTTCAAATCATTTGTTTCGGTTCAAATTTTCATGGATAAAAAATGAACTTTCAAATTTATAATAATCGTAGAAATTAGATCCCAAAATGATAAAACAAAATTTTTTAGGGTTCATCATTTATCATTTGAAGGTCCAATTTCTATAACTATAATATATTTGAGGGTCCAATTTTAATATTTATAAATTTGAGCGCTCAATTTATTACAATTGAAAGTTTGAGGGTAAAATAACAACTATCATCATACTTTATGATTGGCTTTTGTATTAGCCTAGTCAATGATGGATTTATAAAGGGACCAGGGACACGTCCCACTCAATTGTTCGGTTTAAATAAATGTATATATTTTTCTTTCTATTTTAAAAAACATCAATAAATATGTAAGTTTGTTTTTTTTTTTTTTAGTATTTAAGTGAATAATTCCATAAACTCTATAGTATTCTTTTAATTAATATTACTTAATCGAGATATTATATATTAGTGTATAATGCTACATAAAAATTTAAATGTTAAATTATAAGTTTAGTCCATATTTTGAAAATTGTAACTAATAAATTCTCGAATTTTCAATCTTAGTTCTAACAAGTCACTAAAAAATGTTCAATTGAACTATAAATTTTCAATTTTAAATCTAATAAATCTCGACAATATTAAAAATGTTTAAAAATTAATTGCTTTATTAGAAAAAAAATCTTTTATCTCCAATTAAACCTTACAATTTCAAATTTTTAGTTTATAGATACATTAATTTTTTTTTAAATGTTCAATGGGATTTATTAGACACAAGTGAATTTAATGTATAATAAAAATTTAGTTTTTACTATTTTGAATATATAAGAGATTTATTAGATGCAAAATTGATATTTTAAAATCTACTAGATATAAAAATCTAAATTTGTGCTTCTTTAACCTGAATTTCTGAATCCGCCACTCATCCTAATTATTATGACTCAAAGAACCGAATTTTTTATTTCTTTGGTAAAATTTCTACGGCAATAAATGCATATAACACCTATTGAACATTAAGTATGTAATTATATGATAATATTATTTTAATCTATACATCGAGTATTATTAAATGGTTATTTTATAAGAGCCAATAAGTTCATTGACAATCCACCGCCCATTACCATATCTCAAATCTCAATTCACATAAATCAAATGATGGACACACCCTAATTCCTTTTTTACATTATTTACTCATTGTTTTTTATTACTAAATCATTTATTTCAATTCTAAATTTATAATAATACATAAAATCAACCGAATTTTAGATTATTTTAAAATACAATTGGTGAGGTTTTCAAAAGAATACAATACTTCGAACAGTTTAAGATATACAAACTTAATTTTATCCAACTAAATATCCATTTTAAATATATTTCAATTTTAAAGTATACAAACTTCAAGCAATAGAATACTTGAAATGAAATATACAGATACATATATACATACATTTAAAGAATCTAGTTAGAATTTTAGGTACATGTTACTTAATTATCAACAAAAATTTATAAAAAATAGATAAAATAAAATCTAACGTAATCAAATACTCACCTAAAGAGTCTCATCTATGCAAAATAAATAAATAATAAAAGGGACAGAACTATAAAAATGTCTTTGTTTTAATTCCTAAATTTAGTATGAAAAAAGAAAAGTATAGCTATCCTCGTTAATTCATTTTTCATAAATTATCTCCAAATGTTTAACATGATATAAACAAGTGTATGCTGTTATAAAGTCATAGGGATTAGGTTAGATCTCAGATTTAGAATAAAATATCAAATATTATAGATGTTATGGGTGGATTCTAGAATCAAGGATGATAAAGTTTAGAAAGAAGATCAAAAGGATAGGCCAGTGGGCGAATTGGCCTGGTCGGCCTCGGTTGCCTCCAAGATTGGTCCAATAGCCAAAGGCCCAACATGATTACGTCTTAATTGATAAAACCCAAGCTTGCCTAAGTAGAATGTTGAGTCGATCGGCCTCGACCCGAGTAGCACCCACATGCATTCTGCCCAGTGTAGAACTCTAATAAGATAAGGAAAGAGAAATAGTATATAAAGTGTATTTATCTAATCATATCAAATCCCAACTTATTAGGATTAGGAAATATCCATATCATTCTTATCATAAAAGGAAAAGGTAAATTCTGTCGCATTCTCCCTATAAATACAACCTTCTGGCTCCATTTGAGATAACTAAGAATTTTTTACTTTTTTTTTATTCTATAATTCTCTTACTAACTTAGGCATCGAGCCCTTTTTATTTTTTTTGCAGGTCCTCTCTTCCCTAAATTATAAATTTACCGTTGAGGTCACGTGAAGGTCATATGGGTTTTTCCTTGGCCAAAATTTGATATCAACAGTTGACACCATTTGTGGGTTCGAGAGTGATTTATCAATATAAAATTGAGGATCTTTACAAAATTAAGAAAATAAAGGCCACGATGGCTTAGTTCCCACAATCATGTTAAAGAAAAAAAAATCTAAAGGCAGAAGTCATAGGTGAATTAGATCCCTATAACCAAAATCAAAGGAAGAAGACCCATGAGTCGAAGAGTCGAAGTCAAATTCAAGACGTCTTAGGTCGAGGTAGAAGCTGAGCTGACCAATGTTGGGGTTGAGGCATGGACTACTGATGCTTTTTAATATGCGATGAGATGAATGCCCAATCATGGTTTATAACACATGATTTTATCTAGTTAAACCCAAGTATAAGCTCAACTAGAATCCTGGTAAGTCCAGGATTGAACATAGGGATTGGGCTATATGTATGCATTGACAACTATTGTTCAGATCTTGTAGTGACTTGTTTACTAAGTAGGTGATGAGTTTTAATGCTATTCTAATGCTAAAGGTGACTCTAATGATGAATGCGATGGAAATCACAACTTTAAGTAAAACAGTCTATGCGATAAGTATGAAATTCGAATGAATGAGAGTAGGGTTGAGAAGAATACTTACTAACATTCCTAAGTAAATGCATAAATCACGTGTTCAAGCAGACCACTCAAAATTATAACTTACACTTTTCAGAGTACAAGGTCACAATATCATATCTCTAGGATGCATTCGATGAATGTTTGTTGTAAAAGATATTTCTTTATTTCTAAAGAATCTCTCTTTTTGTTTTATGAAATCTAAATCAAAGTCCTTTCAAACCTATATTTAAGCTACTCAGAATAATCTTTCTACTTATTCAAGCAATTCAATAAGCATGAATAAAACAAGTTAAACACATGGTTAAGATTTACTTAGTTTATGTTAGCTGTAATGCTTCTCAACCCATAGAAAAATTAGTTGCTCATGGTGAAAGTGGGAGGGATGGATAAAATATAAACTAAAGATGCATTCATATTAGGAAAAGATGTCTTTCAACATTTACACAATACAAATACGACTAGGAAAGATAAGAGATAGAGATAAAGAATCAAGTTGTGGTGTGCAATTCCTTGCTCCCTCCGACTCTGTCAACGACTACTTCACAAAGAGTGTGTTGAAAATAAAGTTCCTTTTCTGCTTCTAGAGGGAAATCCCAAGCTTTCACTTAAGGTTTCACGAGGCTTCGAAAAAGGAGTAAGGATTTGAGCAGATTTTTTTTTTCCAATTTCTTGGTTATATTTTGCATGGAAATCTTATGGTGTATTTATAGGCGCTCAGGGGCAACTTGTTTTCTATCACTAATGATTATGCTGATAAGGTGCATTAAATTCCATACCCTGATGCACCGTCTACTTCGTGTCAGAAGTTCATTGGCTCTGTCGTGAAGCTTTCTCATCAGCTACCAACTTGGTCTTTGATTTGAATTCCACTGCCCACACGTCATGTCATTTCCCATCACATGAACCCACCAACTTGTTCAACTACACAATCCCCCTATTGGCATTAAAAGCTCCTCGTAATCGCATAAGTAGACTTTCTGCACCAAACAAAGTACATTTTTAACTTTTGTCTAGACCTCTCAAAATGTTCTCCACTGCTGAACCAGAGCTTTCTTTAGTTTTATTCTTCAACCTATGGAAATATTTCTAGTCTTTAGATACGGCAAGCTTATTATTGAAAAATCCCTTACTCATTTCCAAATGATCTTATATTTCGTTTTCAGAAATGGGCTTCTAGTTTAAGATCTTGTAAGAAAAAAGATTCTCCTTGGTGTACTAATTGGGTTTGATCATGCGTTAATCCGAGCATCTAACCTTCGTTTTGGTTTACACCCATGGGTTTCATGCAGACATCCAACTACGAGCAAGGCACTCTTTTCAGACTTAACTCATGCCTTGAGATTTTGATCATGGCAGTAGAGTTACGATCAATTATTTCTTGCATTGATCACAATTCCCACCTTTCTTCCTTTTGTTTTGCCCCCACGGGTGTCATGCGGACATCCAACTACGAGCAGTTTTCGATCTTGCTTTTAAATATATATATACATACATAAGGAGATTTTAGGAGTTTTAGAGACTTGATCTGAACACATTTAGCTCAAACCTTCCACCCCCAAATTTAGAGAGCAGCAAGGTCCTCATTGCTGAAAATCGAATTATGCGATGGCTTCAGAAAGATATCGCAAAAGAGGTTTGAGATAAAGCTGTTGGAATAAGGAAGCAAGCAAAGGAAGCAAAACAAGATCATTAAGCATTCTAATTCATTAATTTTGGCTTCAAAATCAGCATGCTGATAAATTAAAAACAGAGTTTCAACACTAACTTTTGAAGTACCTTTGAATCATGAATTCCAGCTGCAATCCTCCCTTCTTTTGGATGTGAACCATCACAAGGTCTTCTCTACTATTCACTTGGAGATTTAGATTAAGTTATGGGATTCAACAAACTTGAATCGAAGGGAATTGGAGAGGAGGTTACTGGTTTTACACAGTGTGAACAACGCTCCTTCAAACACAAATTTTCAGCAAAATGCAACCTTTTGCACCACCGATTTCCACTTAGAACTGAAGTTATATTGCATGAAATTCAAGCAACAAACCTTCTGCATGAATTCCAGCTCTACCTTCATTATTGAGCTGGAATTTTTGTGAAAACATGAGTAAGGTGCTTGGTTGAAAAAGTAGGAAAATCTCACTTTTGATTTTTAATTTTCTTTTCTTTTTCCATTTTGAAAACTGTTTTCAAAATTAAGAAAGATTTTCAGTTTTTAATTCAAAAAATAAACTGAATTTTTATTAATTTTACAAAAAATAATTCAAAATTAATTTTCTAATAAAATTAATAATTAATAATNATAATTAATAATTAATTAAACAATTTAATTAATTCTATTAATTTAATATCAAATATTAAATTAATTTAATACCAATTCCACCTTCTTGAAACCTTATTCATGAATGTATATTTAAATCATACTTAAATATTAACCAATTCTCCAATTTTGTTTAATTCTAAAATTAAACGAGTAATTATATTACATATAATTACTAATTTCCTTAATTCTAATTTGAACGTTTCAAATCAACTTATCACGTTCCCCAAAGGCTAATCCGTTTTTGAACTAGTAGGGGGACCTATTGGACCTACAGATCATGGGCTCCAACGATCCGAGATTAATTGGTTAAACTCTTTACACCGAATTAACCCCATTCATTAACTACCGGGTCACTCCACTAAAGCCCATAGTTGCACTCCCCTCACTGTAGATATATTATGTCCACTCGATATAACCATGATTAGTAAGTTAACCCTTCACAGGTTGTTTGTAATAATGACTGGGTCAAAAGGTTATTTTACCCTAGGATTACCTTTTGTTCCTTAAGTCCCACTAATCCTCTAATGAACAATTGGTTTGTGATCCGATCATCAGATCTCAGGCCAATGAGAGGGTTGTGCCCCTTGTTCAAGACTCGGAGTTGGTACTTAAGGGAACAACCTCTCTACTATCCCTGAAAGCGCGTAAAATTAAATTCCATTTTCCATCCTATGTCCCCAACTATCTACCTAATCTTATCCCTAAAATAGAAGGCTTATTGAGCCGGCACTGTTGAGCCAACTCTCACCTATGCAAATCTAAGGATAATCCTAAATAAACAAGAGTTCATAGTTAGCTCAGGATTAAGTTCAAGTTACCTAGGTCGTCATTTTGAAATAGTCAATTTTAAACAGTAAACAACATTATAAAGTAAGAATGACTTATTTCTTGGTTCGATCTTGCGCAAGCTCATTGCACAGGATGCCCCCACTCCTTATGTCACTACATATATGAATCAGGATCACTTCATCTGTAGCACTTTACAACTTCTTGTAACAACTACAGAGTGGGTTACATCTAATAGTGTTACCAGAATAAGGCACCCAACCTTATTCATATAATATAGAGCATTTAGACTAATTACTCGGACCTGATCCAATCTTATATCTCCACATAATGTTCAAGTACTCATGTAATAGTAATTGATCTTTTAGTTTATTGGATTTATTTCTAAAACGAAATAAGCAATTCATATATTCAATACAACTTTATTAAATCAAACTTCAATAACAACTTTATCGATTTACAAAATGAGTTTGTTGTTTATAAACCACGAGTTTTAGGACATAGAACCCAAAAAACTCTCACTTGGACCAAAACTCCAGTGATAACATACATATGAATATATAATGCTGAGTTTTTTAGTTTTACAGATAGATACAATAAACTAGGGCATCACATACCCATGGTTTTTCTTTTAGGTATCACATACCCAAGCTTAGGTATCACATACCTATGGGGTTTTCTCCTACTTGCCCTTGGTTATTTAACTCGTAATCTTAGTCGCACTAGGTAATCCTCAAACACTTTAGCCAAAAGGATTACTAAAACACTTTAGTATACTATGGATTTCTCATTAAACTATATAAGGAATGCATTTTATTTTCACAACTCTTTGTTTCTTGATGCTGTCACCGAGATTTGATGACTTGAGTTTCTAATAAACTCAAATAATGGCTAGGTTGTCATACATTTCTCCCACTACATCAAGGTACCCTCAACTCTTTGAGTAAGATGCAACTGGCCTGTCTAAACAACTTTTGTTACAGTATCAGCTTTGATCAATAACTCTTATTGATATATACTTGCTTTTACGAAATACAAATAATACATGGTGATCTCGTATATTTTTTCAGAGAATTTGGTATTTGTTAACACAAACACTTGATTTTCATCTTCTTGGAAAAATATACTTTTTTTGGATTGCCTACTATAGGCATGTTATTTGAACAGTATTCCAATACTTAAGGTTTCGACACTAAACATGTGCTGATTTATTTCATATTTTTGAGCTATGTAAACATCTTTTACATCTCATAAACATCTTTTATGAGTTCCCCACATCTCATATGAATTTTCAAAAAATACCTTAAAATTGGAATGATCAAAAGAATTAAGACAACTAGGTATAGAGAGTTTTCACAAGATTTCAAGTTCTATCAAAATATCCCTAGAAATCTCAAACTCTCTATTTTCTCTATTTTGATCCAATTGAAGCATTTCAGATTTACTTTACCTAACAAGTTTTATACACCTTGAACTCTTCAAGTGTTCTAAACATATCACTTAGGTTAAATAACTATTTTCTTTTATTAATTTCTGGTCATTTTGAAATATCTAAATATTTGCAAATGGCTTTTAACTTGGTTGGTTTTAACAGAAGTTGTTTTACAGTAAAACAAATATAACTTTTGTTAATGAATATTTCATTTATAACAAAAGGTTTATACAATATGTTCTTAACAAAAGATAAAAAAACAACTTTTATTACAATAAAAGTAAACAGGTTTCATTTCTGTTAGCAACTTCAACATCTCCCACTGGTCATTTTGAGAAATTCTCCCCTATTCAAAACCTAGAGTTTACAAGGAACTAGTTTCCTTGTTTTGCTTTCTCTGCTCTTTACTCCGAAAGGTATTGTGGGCAATTCCTTTTCCAGTGCCCTTCTTCACTACAGTGGAAACATTTTTCTTTATCTGCAGCATTTGCCTTGTCCTTTCTGCCACTAGGTTTCTTTTTCCCTTTCCCTTTGTTCTTCTTTACTAGAATACTCTTATTCTTTGAAGAAGTAGCAATATCAGGCCTTTTAGAGGACGATTCTCTTTTTTTTGTAGTAGTAACATTTACCTCTACTTATAGTCCTTTTGCTCTCATCATGGTCTAATAAGCCTGAAGCTTATTGAGAAGTGTAGTCAAGCTATACTCTATTTTATTCATCAGTGCGTTCGTACAAAACTGCAAGAAACTCTTCGAAAGAGATTCAAGAATAAAACCAACTTGACTATTCTCATCAACGACAACACCGTTCACTTCTGCCAATGTTGAAATGAACCATCATGTCCATGACATGTTATCTAACAAAAGTCCCTTCTTTCATACGGCAGTTGTAAACATATTTGGTTGCATCATGTCTCAGGGAGAAGGACAGTTTTCTAAACATCCCACGCAGAGATTCCATAATCTCCCTGGCAGTACTCATGCTTCATGTTTCTTAGCCAATACATCAGATATGATGGCAATAATATAGGCTTTCTCGTTAGCCCATTTCCATCTTTTGTATGCATCCCGAACATTTCGGTTTGCATTTGAGCTAGGAACGGGAGGACACTCCTCTGTTAAAATGAACCTCAGGTCATCTATCACTAGTATTGTATTTAAGTTTGATTTCCACGTAGTATAATAATCCCCACTAAGTTTATCAGAAGCCATAAGTTGTATGAAAGAACTCGTCATTCTACAATTATAAACAAATTTTATTAGTGAATTTCTTTTAAACCCAATCATGTTTTAGCAAAGTAATAATGTACCCAAGATTCGTTATTTTTTGTAATGATACTATAGTGAGTCAGAATAAGTGCTACTGAGGGGTAGTCAAATACTCCTTCACTAAAGCAAGACAATCTTGACTAAATACAAAAAGGATATGATGTGTCCCTGAAAAGATTTCATCGTTTCTCAATGCAAAGACTTCTCAGTCTTATTTACTCGGTCTTTGTAAATCTCGAACCCTAATTTTCCTACTTGTGTATGTTTATTATTGAGATTAGTATGATGAGTAGATCAATATGAGAATTATTTTTTAATTGTAGGGAAATGGGTGAAGAATAAGGGCTCAAAAGGGGAAAATGTGGGAGTATGCAAAGTTTGGCTCTCGGGTTAAGTGGTATGAACATAGCAAGGGAAAATTTTGGCTAAGTATTGTTAGGATGGAAGCCTATAAGTTAGCCTTGTGTTGGACGTTGGAGGAGTACTCTTATGCGTTGATTTTATTTTGAGAAGTTAGACGAGCTCTTGAGGAGCCAAGTGTGGCCGATAGAGGGAGAGCTAGGCGTTAGAGTTGTGTACACCAAGGACATGTTGAGCGCTTGTAACCCTATGCGTTGACAAGACATGCAACAATCATGAGACTTGCGAGGTTAATGAGCATATGGGCAAGGTGTGCTAGGCGTGACAAGAGGACGCACGATAAGGGGGTGGCCTTGGCATTGGTGCAAGGCTAGACGTTGAACCCAATGCATGCGTGCAAAGGAAGAAATGATTGTGACATTGAGAGCAGTGCACGAGGACAAGGGCTTGGAGGTTAGCTTGTGTCGAGGGGTATGCGACAAGGCAAACCATGGGCGTGAAGTGAGCATTAGCTTGGGTGATGGCCTAGTACTATGTGATGATCAGGCTGGGCATGCGGTAAGAAAGGCTTGCGTTGGTCAGGCCTAGAAAGTTAAAGGTTGGGAGATGCGATGGTGATCAAAGCCAAGAGGCAAAGGCACGTGTTGTCCCTAGGACATGCATTGAAGTTGGCATGTGTAAGGGTTGTTATGCGTTGAAGCTAACAAAAGACAAGGCTTGCATTGATAGCGAGGGAAGCTAATTAGCATTAATTTTCGTTAATGGATGCCAGTTATCCTAATCATGAAGGATAAGCATACTTAAAGGTGGAAACGACTAGCTCTCGAGTAAATCCAGAGCCCTTGTTAAAGATTTGAGGTTTTCAACTAAACCACAAATATTTCTAGGCTGAAATTTTAAGTTAAGCTTCCTAAGACATTTTTAAACAAGTTTGTAGAAGGAAGTTTTTTTATTTAAGCTCTAGAAATTGAGTTATTTAGGAAGGAAATCGAATCTAGATTTTTTTGAATAAGCAGGCAACTGCTTGGGTTGAATAAGCAAGCAGCTCAAATTGGCACAAGGGTAGAGGCAAGGCTGAGTGCCACTGTGTTAAACTCTATGCGTTGAATAAGAAGGCATGCATTGAGAACTTGGATGCATATGTGGTTGTATGGGCGATTAGGTGCGACTGGAAGAAACAATTGGAGCATGTGATGATGCAATGGGGATGCGTTGATCAAGCATGTTGGTCGCATAACAAGGACCTACAACTCCAAAGAATTTACTAAGGTTTGAACGCATAATAAGGTATATGTTGATCTGAAACCATTTAGGAAAAGGTTAAATGCGAGCTTAATTAGGAGAGTTAGTCTCACAAGAAGACCATTACAAGAAGCTAACGCATGATGTTCTGTTTTCAGGATTGACACCAATAGGGGAAACCTATCAACCATAAAAGAGTTGCCTAAAAACCAAGAGTGACAATGTGGATTTACAATGTTTTAGAAACCATGTTTTATTAAAGTTTACTCTTATGCTAAGCACTTTTAAGTAGTTTCTAAGCAACCTAGTTTTTATGAAAAGTATGACTAACGCATGGTGAAGTGAAGCATGTTTTTTCTATACAAAGTACTAATGAATAACACATGATGTCCCTTTAAAGCTAGTTTACAACATGTCTTAATTAGCTTATTTTCAAATGAATAAAGCATGTGATGATGTTATGTTTAAAGCATTAGTATTGAAATTAAATGCTTTATGATTTAAACGTACATGCTTCAGTAAAAAGGATTGTGCTTGAAATGCTATAAGAAGGATATTGAAGAACTTAGAGAAGGTATCCTAATGAAAGTACTTAAGGTATGATGGTACTTGATTATAACCACGTGCACGTAGGTAGTTTGACGTCGAAGGATCGAGCAAAAGGGTTCTCTCTCGATTAAGGCTTGACATTGAGGGTTTGAGCAACTAAAGTTTTACATGTATAGTTGCTTGGAAAGATTTTATGTTTTAGTATATAGTTTTCTAGTACAGTTTCAAGCATGGGAATTATGTTTTATAACGTCACTCACTAGGCTAGTAGCTCACCTTGTTTCAAATGTTTTCTTTCCCGAGGTAGCGGTCAACTCCCACAAAAATAATTATGTTGCTCTACCAGGCAAAGATAAGGTGGTACACATGTTTTGTTGCATATAGGGACTAGGTGAAGAGTTGGGACCTATAAGATCTTGTGTTGTAAATTCTGTGCATATGTTATGTATGAAACTTGTTTGACCATAATTGATGGAGGCTTTTTCACGATTAAAATCACCTTCAAGATATGGTTTAGTCCTCTAACCATTGACTTTGAATGCTTTGGACCCATCTTCATGCATCAGTTTTACCGCTCCATGAGGGTAGATTTCTTTTATAATGAAGGGTCCCAACCATTATTCAATTTACTAATGTGTTGATCATGCCAACACTTCATGCATTCTTTGTAGATTTTGGCGCTTTCGTATGCTTGTAATCTCCATTCATTTAGCTCCAGTAACTGCGATTTTCTTGCTTCACCTGAGGCTTCCATGTTGAAGTTGAGCTTCTTGGTTGCCCAGAATGCTTTATGTTCAAGCTCCAGAGGCAAATGACACGCTTTTCCAAAGACAATCGCATATAGGGACATTCAGATGGGCATTTTATATGTTGTGGGATAGGCCCACAATGCCTCGTCCAGCTTTTGCACCCAATCCTTTCGCGTTGAGTTGACAAACTTTTCGATTATTGATTTGATTTCTCGGTTGGAAACCTCCGCTTGACCATTCGTTTAAGGATGGTAAGTTGTCGCGATTTTGTGACGAACGTTATATTTAACCAGAAGTTTTCCAATGATGCGATTGATGAAATGAGTTCCTTCATCGCTTATGATGCCACGTAGGGTGCCAAAGCGAGTAAAAATATTTCTCTATAAGAACTTCAAGACTATTGCCGCATCATTAGAAGTGCATGAGATTTCTTTGACCCATTTTGATACATAATCAACAGCTTTTAGAATGTAGCTATGGCCATTGGAGGGTGGGAATGGGCACATGAAGACAATTCCCCATGCACCAAACAATTAAACCTCTAGAATAACATTCAACAGCATCTCATTTCTTCCAGAAATGTTCTCTATGCGTTGGTGGCTGTCATCTTCATAACCTAGTCTCTGACGTCCTTAAACAATGTGGGCCAGTAGTACCCACACTGAAGTACTGTTGTTGTTGTGCGCTAACTTTCAGAGTGGCTACCGAAGGGGGACTCATGACATTGATACAACATGATATGAAAGGAAGTTTCTAGAAAGCATTACCTTCAGATGTGATCTAGGCCTCTTTTGTATAGATGTGACTCATCCCAGTAGTAGAACTTACATTCGTGCATAAGTTCTTTTTTTTGTTGCAATATATAGTCCTTTGTTAACTGCTTGCATACCAAAATATTAACTGTCTGCATACCAAGGCAAGAATTCATCAACTTTTAATATTATTTCATCGGGAAAGGAAATGTTCACTTCTAGTTGGCACGATCGCAATCAACATTCTCAAACTATGACAGATGATTTGTAACTTTATTTTCGGATCTTTTTCAATAATTGATTTCAGTATCAAATTCTTGCTAGAACAATACCCATCTGATTAATTGTGGCTTGGCATCCTTCTTTGTCATAAGATAATTTATTGTTGAGTGATCTATATGAATAATTACCTTCGATCCTAAAAAATATGGTCTGAATTTTTCCACAGCAAATACTACTGCAAGCAATTTCTTCTCGATGGTTGTATAATTCACATGTGCTCTATCGAGGGTTTTTCTTGCGTAAGTGATTGGATGAAGAATTTGGTCCATATGTTGGGTTAAGGCCGCACCTATCGCATAATCGCTCGCATCACACATTAATTTGTATGGTTTTAACCAATCGGTGCGATCAAAATTGGTGTTGTGACTAGCGCTTCTTTTGACGTTTCAAATGCTCTCAAGAAGTTTGAATCAAATTAAAATGGTCTATCAACTCCCAACAATAAATTCAACGGTCTTGCATTTTTTGAAAAAACCTTAACAAATCTACGTTAGAATCTAGCATGCCCAAGGAAGCTTCGCAATGTTTTCACTTTGGTAGGCGGTGGCAAATTTTCTATGGCATCAATTTTTGCCTTGTCAAATTTTAATCTTGATTTGGACACCTTATGTGTGAGCACAATCCCTTCATTTACTATGAAATGACATTTCTCCTAATTCAAAACTAGGTGATGTCATCATATCTCTTCAAAATCTTCTCAAGATTTGCTAGATATATTTCATGTTTTGCCATATACTGAGAAGTCATCCATGAAAATTTTCACTAACTTTTCAAGATAATCAGAAAAGATGGCCATCATACATCTCTAAAAGGTACTTCGGCGTTACACAATTCGAAAGGCGTGCGCAGGAAGGTGGATATCCCTTAGGGGTAAGTGAAAGTCGTCTTCTCGTGATCCTCTAGTGCGATCATGATTTGGTTATATCCCCCATAGCCATCTAGGAAGTAAAAAAAGTCATCTCCTGCTAATATGTCCAACATTTGATCGATGAATATGAAGGAACTCTTATACAAGAGTACCTCTGAGCAGAAGCGGATCTTTCTAATTCATTGTGACAGAAATTCCACATATACATTCAAACATACAGATATGCATTAACAACGCTAAATTACTGGCATGCTTAAAGGATCAATAAATAAGTGACTAAGAGAACATACCAGTTGAAGACTTTTCTTCACTTGAAATCTTGCTCTCTCCACGAACGACCTCTTGCTCTTGCTAGACCAGCAAGTAATCGTCCAGCAACACCTCAGTCGTCTACACGAATTGCTTCACATGAACACAAGGAAACAGGGACGACATAACCTCGGAGCCCTCAATATTCTCGGAGTGAAAATCCAAAGGGTGGGCTTTGTTCAGATTTGGTAGAATGAAGGAGGAAAAGAGATTGTATACAACGATCAAGCAAGTGGGAGAAAGACTCGTTTATCGTATAGAAAAAATGCTTGATCGTTTAGGTGAAGTATACGATCGTGTAGGAAAAGGTAAGCGATCATTTATACGATCGTGTAAGAAAGCTAAGCGATCGTCTATATGATAGTTTTGTAAAACTCGGGTGCTAAACGATCGTTTAGTAAAATATAAGCGATCAATTAGTAAATGGCACACATGGGTGTAAGCGATCATTTAGTAAGTAGCACTATCGTATAGGATCTGATTTACTAAGCGATGACCTTCTCAAATACTATATCATCAAGTGCTTAACACATAGTGAGCTATTTAAGCGTCTCAAAACGATTCTTCATCTTACTCATCAGTTATGAAAATAGAAGATTCATCGACCAATTATCCCATAACTGTCCAATTAATAAATAATAAATATAATCACATTATATTCATAAAAAATGGATTAATATATTAATCATAGTATTTTTCCTCCACTAGATATAAATCATATTTATATCCAATTTCCTTGAAATTAACGCATCTCATACATAAAGTCAATTATATCATATATAATTAACTAGTTAAATTATATCATATATAATCGAACTCCCTCTTGTCAATGATTCTCAACTTGTATCTAAGCTACCAAGGGGACCTTATGGACCTATTGCTCAAAGCTCCAACGGTACGTGAATAATTTATTAAACTCTTTAGCCACGATATCCACTATCCGTTAACTGTCAGGCATTCCACTAAAGACCGACAGCTTAACTCTTCTTACCATAGATATATTTCAATGTCCATCGAATATAACCAATCATCAGTACGATGATCCTTCACAGATGCTCGTAATTACAGCTGGGCCAATTTATCATTTTGCCCCTGTAGTTACATTTTACTCTTAAGTACCACTGATCCCTCTAATGAACAATACAACATAGTCCTACTATGTGTGAAACCTCTCGGGCCATGAGAAAGTGTGTGGCGTCACATCGTTCAAGTCTCGGGATTAGTCCTTAAGGGAGCAATCTATCTACTTACCCCTACTTCGGGGAAGGAGTAAACTCCATCTTGTGAAGCTGAGTTCCTAGCTCTCAAATCAAACGAATCTCCAAAGTGGTAGGTTTAAGTCAGCGCTCTGGCCACTCGCACCCATACAAATCAAAGGAATGCCCTCAATGGCAGGAATTCCCAACTCACTCAGGATTGAGGTCATGTTACCTATGGTCATCCTAATGAAGTGAAGTCTCATTCATGAACGGGGTTATATGACGATATGTTAACACTTCGTGGTCAGGTCTTATACAAACTCTTTGTATAGGACGCCCCAGCTCGCATGTCCCCTACACAAATGATCAGTATCAGACTATTTGTGACAAGTCATAACATTTGTAACTATGCCACAAAGCGGCCCGCATCCGTAGCATTACCAGGATAAGGTTTCCATTCTATATCCATATACTACAGACCATTTTGATTATCACTTAGACATGATCCACTTGTATGTCACCACATACATGCTTAAGTTACATAAAGACAACCAGGGATTTTACTTTATTGGTTTGTGGTAAAGCAAATAAAACATTCAATATGCAAAGTCAAGAAGTAAAGTAAATATCATATATTACACATCACAAGTATTCGTACAAAATGTGTTTACAAACTGCAGGACACAAGGCTTTAGGGCATCAACCTCAATAGAATGGCATGGGAAAGTGATCTTTCTTAGTAGCTGAGTTAAGCTTCCTATAATCCATACATATTCTCCAACCTATAACTGTACACATCGGAATTAGCTCGTTGTTCTGGTTGGAAACTACAGTCATTCCGCCCTTTTTGGGATGCATTGCACGGAACTAATCCATGTGTTGTCTGAGATGGGAAAACTAATCCCTGCGTTCAACCATTTAATGATTTCTTTTTTACAACTTCCTTCATCGTAGGGTTGAGCTTGCGTTAATGTTCAACAGATCATCCTTTTCCTTCTTCGAATCTAATTTTATGCATGTAATAGGATGGACTGATTTCCTTAATACCAGCAAGGGTTCAACCTATCGCCTTGATGTATTTCTTCAGAACCTTTAAGAGAGCATCTTCTTTCTCTTCTGAGAGTGTAGTTGAGATAATGACCTGTAAGGTATCATTCTAACTAAGGAACGCATATTTCAGGTGGGTAGGGAGTGCTTTCAATTCCAAAACTGGTGACTGTTCAAGCAAAATCTTGATTTTGCCTTCTCGATCTTCCAAACCCAAGGATTCAAAAATCTTTTGTATCTCCTTCACCGCATAGTGACATTCAAATGTTGCTTTTGCCTCCTTCTTTAATTTCATTTCTTCATTCATTTTAAATTCCAACTTACAAGGCTAAACCTCTTCCAAGTCAACTCCTTCACATGCATTGATATCATCAGGGCATTTCATCGACTTAAGGATGTTGAACTTCATCTTCTGTCCATTGACTTGCATAGTGATTTCACCCTTTTACACATCAATTTGGGCTCTTTCTGTAGATAGAAAGAGTCTTCCTAAAATGATGGTCACATCTTTGTCCGCTTCATAGTGTAAAATAATGAAGTCAGCTGACAGGATGAACTTATCTACTTTCACGAGCACGTATTCTAATTTTCCTTCTGGGTGTACCAAGGAACGGTCAGCCAATTGTAAAGTGACCGTGGTTGGTGCAAGCTCTTCTATTCCCAGTTGTTTGAAGATTAAAAGAGGCATAAGATTGATGTTGGCTCCAAGGTCTCATAGAGCATGCCCTATATAAACTCCTCCAATGGAATAGGAAATGGTGAAACTCCCTGGATCTAACATTTTTGTGAGATAATGGTGCTACAATCTTGTGTCAATGCGACAATCTGGTAATTTCCCATTTTCTTTTTCTTTAATATAATATCTTTTAAGAATTTGGCATAAGTTGGCATTTGATCCAATGCCTCGATGAGTGGGATGTTAATGTGCAGTTGCTTTAACACTCCTAGGAAGCATTGGAATTAGCTTTAATCATTTTCCTTTCTCAATCTTTGTGGGTATGGAGACAATTGCACCTCATTTGACGCTTTCGATGTTGAAGCTATTGCAGATAAGTCTCTATTTCCTCCTAGACTTCGTGCGATGGTATGATTCTTGCATGGGTTGAATGTCAGTGTGTTCATTAAAAGAATGTTTTTGTGTCTCATCAGTAGTCTTGCTTTATTTTTTCATCAGATCTTCTTTCATGATGTGAACACTTCTTAATGCCACTGCGTGACATTGTTCTTTGCCCGAACTCCCTGCATTGCGAGGAATTTCAGTGGTGCTTGGAAGTGAACCTTGCGGTCTGTTTTTCAATTCTCCAATGATCTGCCCCATTTGAATCTCAAGATTTCGAATGGATGTCACTTGATTTTGTAGAACCGCTTCATTTTTCTATATATATTCTTTCAAAAAAAAATTAGAGGTGAAGTGTTGATGGTTGTGATGAGCTTGCTGCTTTTGAGGCCTATTTTGTTTTTTATGGAACCCAGGTGGTCCATCTCTAGGGGTATTGTGATGGTTGACTTGTGCTTGTCGATTTCCTCCCCACAAAAATTTTAGGTAGTTTCACCAGCCAGGGTTATAGGTATTTGAAAAAGGGCTATTTTTTTATAAAGTACACAAATTGTGGGTTATGCGGGCATACCTCGAATGAGTGAGGTTCTTATACACATCTAGATGTGTATAAGAGACAGGGCATACCTCGAATGAGTGAGGTTCTTCACAGAGAACATAATTCTCGTTAGCCATTTGGGTAACTGCATTCACTTACCCATTTCTTGGGTCGGTTTTAGTCATAGTCATCGTATGCAATAGGTTAGTCATCGCATTCACCTGCGTTTGAAGCGAAGCGATGGCATCATCGTTCTCTCTTGTTTGATCTTGAGCCATATTCACTTTCTTTCCAATCTTCATGGTTCTTCGAGATGCGATCGAGGATGTTTTTAGCTTTAACATAAGTCTTGCCTAACAAACCGCTTGTTGCGACAATGTTTACAGCTCTTTCAGATGTCGAATTCCGGCAATAATAGAAAATCTCTAATTGTATGCAATCAGGGAGTCCATTATGCAGGCAGTCTCTCACTAGCCTTTTGAACCCTTCCTATGCATTGTTGAGTGTTTCATTTTCTTCTTATTGAAAATTTGTGACTGCCCTTCTCCTTTTTGCATTTTCTGTAGGTGGGAAGTATTTATTCATAAACTTCTCCACCACTTGTTCCCACGATGTGATTTCACCAGGTTCAAGTGAATATGCCCACTTTCTGGCATCATCACACAATGAAAATGGAAACAATGTGAGCCGAAGTTCTTTAAGAGTAATTTTGGGGAATATAAATGTATTGCAAATTTCAATGAAACTCCTCAAATATGCGTGAGGATCTTTGTCTCGTCTTCCTCCAAATTGACCACATGTCTGAATCATTTAGAGCATCACAGGCTTCATTTCAAACCTTGATCCATCTAGTGTTGGTCGCATGATCTCAGGTGAGAAATCATATAGAATTGGTGAAGCATAGTCCCTGATGGGCCTATTGCGATCATTAGCCAGAAGAATAGGTTTGGCGAAAGCATCTGCATTATCATTTATTACTACATGTGGTTCTTCTGGATTATCTTGTTGATCTGCCATCCTCTGAGCTCTATTCCTTTGTCTCTTTTTTTTTTATTTGCTCTTTGTTTTCTGTGAAAGGTCCTCTTGATCTCTAAGTTGTATACAAGTCTAGTCGTAGATCCCTCGCTCATAAAAAATTTGTACCTTTTTCACAGATAAGGGTACAATATCAAAAAATTGAGACCTGCGAAAATTAGAAACAATAATCTTAGCGCACTTAGTTACTGTAATCCCTGGCAACGGTACCAAAAACTTGTTGCGTTTTTAATATGCAATGAGATAAATGCACAGTGATGGTTGATGACGGGAAAAATGCACGTCATTATAGACCTTTTATTTAGAATTATGAGGGTTGTTAAGTAGAAGATGTGGCGATTATAGAAAGAATTCATGAGAAAACAAGCTTGCGTCGATCGATATTAAGAATCTCAGCTAAACCACTTTTACGCGTTATTATGCGTTCAATTGTCTATCTTTGTAACTAATGCAAGAAGCGGTCATATACGCGGAAGCCAGGCTATCGCAAAGATGACTGCATGCGAGGAATCTCTCCATCGTAGAGGCGAATGCATACGTTCGATGCATGGATGTTGCGGCCATTAACCACATGTGTCCATCGTATAGAAGTTGCGGCTGTCAAGTGAATGCGGTCATCACAGAGAGATTGCGGCTATAGAATAACCATAATAGAGAGATGACCGCAAAGGTGATGGAATGTGTTGATACTCTAGAAATCAAGCATGAACACATACCTCAGGAGTATCAAAAGGTGATGTTGACATTTCACCTAGAGATTCAGAGCAGGTCCATCACGTCCATCATGCCGTTAGCTGCAGAATTTGGAAGAAGGACCATTAATGTTGTCGCCAATCAAGCTCTATAAATAGAAGCTGCTGAGCAGAACTTCAAATTATCCAAGGTTTTTTGCCTGAGGTTCCCTGCCTTAGTGTGAACCCTGAGCTCTAATTTCTCTACTTGAGTATGTTCCCTACTGAGACCATATGGTGAGTAGGTTGATGTGAAAACTAATGTGTAATTGTAGAGAAATGGGTGGAAAATTAGAAGAAAAGTGTGAATGTGAAAGCTTGACTCTTGGGTAAAGCTTGGGAAATTAGCTAAGTGAAACCCATGCGTTGGAAGCTAAAAAATTGACTAAGTGTTGTTCCATGTATCGGCCTTGTTTATTTAGAGGTTATTTGGGCGTTGAAGGAAGCCAAAGTGTGGCCAAGAGAAACGCATGCGGCAGCCAATGTCGTGATAGGTTGGCAAAGCGTGGACAAGGGCGTTGGTCGATCGTATAGTAAGTAAGCAGCACTACACGATGAGGTAGGNATCGTATAGTAAGTAAGCAGCACTACACGATGAGGTAGGTGATTGTGTAGGGGGCGCTAGACGATCGGGCTATACGATAGACAAAGTACTTCACGATCAGTGTAAACACTAGACGATAAGCATGGAAGCTAGGCGATAGCGCTAAACGATAGCACTAGACGATAGCGTTAGACGATGAGGCATTGGCACTGCACAATCGACATCAGCGCTAGACGATGACGTTGGGCGATGGCGCTACACGATGGGCATGTGCGCTAGACAATAGTCGTGCTTCGCTAGACGATGGGCATCAGCGCTACACGATGAAAAAAAGCTATGTGGCAACACTATGCGACAGCACTATGCGATGGTGCTATGCGGCAGCAGTACTAGACAATGAGCTACGCAGTGATGAGACAAGCCATAGTGGACGCATGGTGAAACGTCTTGCGTTGCTAAGGCTTACGATACATAAAGCTAATACTATGTGGTGGTGATGTGCTAAGCATTGGACGTCCGAGGGCATGTGGGCGCATAGGACAAGGCTAATAGTATGCGTTGAAAGAGTATTAGTTATTATCCTAGTTGAGCGCATAGGGTAAAGGTAAGTCATGCGAAAGAGAAGGATATGCAGCCAAAGATGAGCCTTGCGAGCATCTAGCATATGTCACCAAGTTGCGTCAATTAGATGCACAAGGTAAGATTGAATGGATGCATGCGCCAATTGGTGGTGTCCAAACATAGGTATGTTGCGGCAATTGGATGGACGCATTCATGGTTAGATGAACGTATATGAGATTGGATGGACGCATTCAAGGTCGTCATCCGGACATGTGGCTTATTAAGGTGAAATCTTAAGCCTTAAGCAAATGAGGTGGATGCACAAGAAGACATGAAAATTTAAGCATTATATGTTGGCTAAGGAAGAAGAGGACACCTTAGATTGCGGTGACTTGAAGGTTGCGTTGATAGTGTGGAGGAAAAACACTTGGACATGCAGCCAAGTAGGAGGTGTCGGCCTTGGAGAGATTTTGGATGCCTATAAATAAGGCCAAGGACTTCTCTTCAGATCATAATTCAAAGGACATTAAGAAGACTGTGAAAGCTGATTGTGAGGAAATTATGCGTTGATAAGAGAATGCATGTGTTGGTAGCAAAAGTATGCGTCAGTCATAAAGCTTCAAGAGGAGACGCAGCTGGACAGTGAAGTCTGGAAATAGCATCAAATTAGGACGAGGAGTTCTCCCAATATACTCGTGCATTTGGAGTGATTCCAAAGCCACCTGAAAGCTCCGCGAGTCTAGTTTTCAGGGAGGGCTTCTAAAGAAGAAGCTCCATGAAATCGGGCTGGAAGGTGAGGAAAAGATAGAAGGGTCAAGCTGTCGGGTAAGCTTGGGCCAGTCTTGAAGATTTTGTGATTCCAGCCAAACTACGAGAAGTTTTAAGCTCAAATTTTAGGGTAAGCTTTCTAAGATATTTAGAGCATGTTTATAGAAGAAAGTATCTCAAGATATGGCTTAGAACTATGAGTAATCTGAGTTTTAAATTGAATCTGGATCTTAGGGTTCAAAAGGGAGCCCGAGGTAACCAAGGAACTTCTAGAGAGAGTTCCTAAACGATCAAGGTGAGTGACTAAAATATTTGACTAAATATTTATAATGTTTTAGAGAAACCATGTTTTAAAGAAAGATTATTCTCATGCCAGCTAGTTTTACAAAGTGATTTCCAAGCTAACCATGAGTTATGTTTTAAACGCATGCCACGTATGAAAGTTTATTGAAAAACTATTTATGTGTGTTTAAATACACCCAGCATGCGTTAGTATCTTTAAAGACATGTTTTCTATGTGTTATGCTTTACATGCTTTAAAGAGAAAGTCATTTTATGTAGTTCTACTTAAAACGCGATACCGAAGGACAGTTGAGAAGGTACCCAAGCAACTTGATATTGAAGGACAAGTTTAGAGAAGGTATCTGAACAGAAGTACCTAAGATATGATGGCACTTATTATGGCCCCGTGCACGTAGTAGTTCAAGTCAGAGATTAAGCAAAAGGGCTTTCTCTTGACTAGAAATCAGAGATTGAGCAAAAAGGTTCTCTCTGGACTAGCAGTTGACGTTAGGATTTAACCACAGCAGGGTTATTCTCAACAAAGGAACAATTTTAATGTTTTTCGATAAAACAAATTTATGCTTTATTCTTGGAAAATGTTTATACTGCGATACAAGGTTACTGTAGAAGTTTATATTTCAGTTTAATCTCTTTATTGAGACTTTTGCATGAGAATCAGTTTTCTTTCTTAAGTCACTCACTAGGCTAGCAAGCACACACCATTTTTAAATGTTTTCCTTTCCCCTAGGTAGTGGTCAAATCCTCAGGAGATAGCTCTACATATGCTCTACCACTAAAGGACAAAGATATTGTAACCCGTCTGTTAGGTGGTTACTGTAAATAGTGTACACATGTTACAGTTGTTCAGATAGGGACTAAGGTTTTGGGCATTGGGACTTATGAAACTAGTAATGTAATCACTCTAAATATGTTTTTAAACTTAATAAATTTTTCCTAAGAGGCATCCACTACGTATGAGTTACACATTGGTATCAGTGTTATTTCCGCAAGAGAGATTAGGCAGTATCTCAACAAAATGGTTGATAACTGTTGCAGTCATGTCCTTTTCTAGACTCAGAAAGTAGTCTGGGACGGGGTGTGACACTTAGGGCGAATCCTTGTGATCCAGACCAAAGCGTGAGAAGATAATCTTGAGAGTTCTTCATCCCTTCAATCATTTCGAGTGACGACCAGAGCCTTCGCACGAGTTAGAGCTCGAGAGAGTCTACTCCACCACCCATCCATGGCACTACCAGTAGCCTTGACACAAATCTGATGGAAGCAAGACATTGCTTCCATCTGGCCCTCCATTTCTCTTCTATCTTTGTATTGTATTACATTGTAGCTTAAGAGATTAATACATTTTGTCATCAATGCATTTCTATATTTTCCTTCGATTCCATCTCCATCTTCATTTACTTAGCATCATTTATTTTCATTGCATCACTAAGTAAGACTGCTAGAGTATCGCACATTTAATCATGCAGCATAGGAATATGAAGCATGTAGCAAACCACCTAGAGGTGTGCGTTACGCGAGTGTTGTGAGAAAACCTTATTTGTTTAGTGTGAAGCTGTAGCAACGCTTGTCTATAAATGAATGCAACGCTTGTCTATGAGTAGAATCAGCAGCAACCAACTGTCCGGGAGGGTAAGTAGTTGATCGCATTAAGCAATGTAAGCAAGTGTTCACTAGAGATAGGAATAATCTTACGTCAACCATGTTTATGTGATTACCTTGTCTTATGAGTGCATCATTCATAATTTAGGCATACTTGAGAGAGCAGTCTAAAGACCAAATCTAGACTCAAGAGAGCGGATTGGATCACATAAGCAAGAATGGGGAACTTAGAAATAAGCTCTGTTTGCTACTACACAGCGTATGCACCCTTTAAGTAGGACATGGTGGTATGCGGTCATCTTGTTTATGTGTGAGAGCACGTGAGTGAGAATAGAGACTTAGAAATAAGGCCTCGCAACACTATCGCATATACATCGCATGCGTCTTCGTCAAGTGTGTATAGCATGATCGCATAGCTTGGGTTAGCTGGGGTTGCGCTTGCAGTCAAGCTTAGTGTTGCAGTGAAGACATCCTCACCATTTTATCTATTTTTCCATGCATTTTACTACGCGTTATAAATTGCCATGTCTCTACCTCTCGGTCATACTTCCACCGCTTAATCTGATAGTTAGGAGTAGAAGTAGTGCATAGCTTATAACCCTCAACATTCTTTTATTCTTCGCCATAAACACATTAGCGCATAACATTTAGCTAAAAGTCCCTGAGTTCGACCTCGGATCATCCGAGAAACTTGCGATCTCGTTATGCTTGGTGAAAGCACAAGAAAACTTGTGATAGGAATACATGGTCATTGCATAAGAGAATAACGCATACTTTCCATTCCAACGCATGACCGCCGATGCATGAGAACAAACGCAAAACCTAAGACATGTATCACATATGCGTTCCATAATTTTCTTCATCAATGGTTTATAACGCACAGTGTTATCTAGCTAAACCCAAGTATAAGCTCAACTAGAGTCCTGGTGAGTCCAGATTCAAACTCAAGAATTACGATGTATGTATGTGTTGACAACTATTGTTTCGATCTTGATGTGACTTGTTTACTAAGCAGGTGATGTGTTTTAATGCTATTTTAATGCTAAAGATGACCCTAATGATGAATGCGATGGAAATCACAACTTTAAGTAAAATAGTCTGTTGATAAGTATGAAATTCGAATGAATGAGAGTGGGGTTGAGAATAATGTTCACTAACATTCCTAAGTAATTACATAAATCATGAATTTAAGCAGACCACTCAAAATTATAACTTACACTTTTCAGCGTACAAGGCCACAATATCCTATCTCTAGGATGCATGCGATGAATGTTTGTTACAAAAGATATTTTTTATTTCTAAAGAAGCTCTCTTCTTGTTCTATGAAATCAAAATCTTTAGTCCTTTCAAACCTATATTTAATCTACCTAGAATAATCTTTCGACTTATTCAAGGAATTCAATAAGTATCCATAAAACAAGATGAATGCATGGTTAAGCTTTACTTAGTTCATGTTAGCCGTAATGCATCTCAACCCATAGAAAAATTAGTTTCTCATGGTGAAAGTGGGAGGGATGGATAAAATATAAACTGAAGATGCATTCATATTGGGAAAAGATGTCTTTCAATGTGTACACAATAAAAATACAACTAGGAAAGATAAGAGATAGAGATAAAGAATCGAGTCGTGGTGCACAATTCCTTACTCCCTCCGGCTCTGTCAATGACTTCTTCACAAAGAGTGTGTTGAAAATGAAGTTCCTCTTCTACTTCCAGAGGGAAATCCCAAGCTTTCAGTTAAGGTTTCACGAGGGTTCGAAAGAGGAGTAAGGATTTGAGCACAGTCTTCTCTCACTAATAATTATGTTGATAAGGTGCATTAAATTCCATACTCTGATGTGTCGCTTGCTTCGTGTCAGAAGTTCATTGCCTCTGCTATGAAACTTTCTTGTCAGCTACCAACTTGGTCTTTGCTTTGACTTCCACCGCCCACACGTCATGTCATTTCCTATCACATGAATCCACCAATTTGTTCAACTATGTGATCCTCCTATTGGCATTAAGAGCTCTCTCGATCACATAAGTAGACTTTCTACACCAAACAAAATACGATTTTTATAACTTTTTTTCTAAAAAAATAAGCTTTGTATATGTGTTGATAACTTGTAGAATTACAAGTTATTATAGTCTTTTTACTTAGAATAATGAAGATAAATAAAAAGAATATGCGTCAATTTTATTAAGAATTCATGCTACATATTATACTTGCACTGAAGTATCTCATAAACAACCGTTGACTGCATATGATGAGTTATGTTGCACCAAAGTGTCTATTTTGTAGACTAATCACAGGACTTCGTCACGTACGTGGAACCCCTACCCAATGAACAAATAATTGATTACATGCCTCGGGATCTTTGAGTCGACACCATCAGGTCACCTGGTAAGTATTCAGAAGATTGACCATGATAGCGGTGCTAACATTCTCCCTTACCGCTTCAGACAACAGCGATTTATCAAAGTGGGAATCCCACCAATTGTCAACACACGACTCTATAAATAGAGTTTTAACGCCATGAAGAAATGAGGAATTTTTTAGACGGAGAGAGAGAGATTTTTATGAGAGAAAATTCTACTTCCATACTTCACCCTGATTCTTTATCGGAGCCTCGTCGAAGCAAGAGTCTAAGAGGGCCTTCTCTATTCACCCAACCATTATATCACTAGTAGCCTTGACAATCATCTATGGGAAGCAAGAGATTGCTAACAACAACCTTTACCTTATCTTTTCAATTCTTTAGTTGTTGTATTGCATTTTGTTTAAAAAATTTCTCATCTGTGTATCCAACAATAGTATTTCTATTTCAATATCATCATTTCCACTTTCATCATCTTCTTTATCTTCACTTCCACTTTATCTATTGTCATGAGTAGCTAAGTCTAACGGGGTAAGGGAAAAGATTAATACCATGATCTAAGTAGTGGGAGTTATCTTGTTTGCTTAATATATGAATATTAAAATGATTGCCTATGAGTACTCAATGAGTCAAGTAGTTATGACTAACTACCTGAGAAGGAAAGTAGTTGTGGATCTCATTAAGAAAAGCAAGAAGTATTTCTAGAGATAGAAACAACCTTGTGCTCATAGCAATTTTATTCATGCATCATAGAAATATGATAAGTATGGCTGATCATCAAGAGGTGTGCAATAACCTAAATTGCAAGCTAGGACAAACTCTCACTATAAGCTTAGTGATGCGATGTTGATCTTCCCTAAACTCTACCTTCTCCATATATCTTTTACGTTAAGATTGTTGTTTCTCTTAAGTACTCTCAAAATTTATCTAATGGTTGTCTCTATTAATTTACAAATTTAGATCACGTAATTTAGTTAATCACATGAACTTGACATTATTCTGACAATATTTGCTTGTCACATTGATAATTTGTAGAAATACAAGTTATTGTGGCTCAAAAGTTGGAACAATTAGGCTCTTTAATGATAAAATCTCATCATTTTTAGCAAAAACGCATGGAATTACTCGAACACTATCAAACTCATACAAAAGAATGTTTATTGCTAAAATACTGCGGCACAAGCGCATGATATTGCAGGATCTCATAGTCTAACGCATGATTAAGAAGTGTCGCAGGCAAAGTCATGGCATAATGGTTTAGTGGATTCATTAAGGGAGATTTTCCAGGTTAGTGGTAGAATTTTAATGTTAGTGTATTATTGGGTAGTTTATTATTTTTCTATGAACGCTTGTTTTATTTCCACTTCAATGAATATATAGAACTCAACTAAAATATGTGATCCTTCGCGCAATATTTCTCTCTGGTTTTCACATTTTGTTCTCTTTGATTTGTTGTTTTCGTTACATGGTATCAGAGCCTTCTAGTTATATGTTTTGTGTTTAACTTTAAATACTCAGTGAAGATGAACGGTGGAAACAACATTTGTGTAGACAAGCTTATCGGTGATAATTATAGCTATTGAAGGCTATGTATAGAAGCTTTTCTTCAAAGATAAGATTTATGGGATCTTGTTTTTGGTGATGGTTTAATTCGAGAAGATAGTACGGAGAATGTTGAGGCACGAAGGAAGTGGAAGGTCAAATGTGGCAAAGCCTTATTTGCTTTGCAAACTTCTATCAGCAAGGAGCATATAGAGCATGTTCGAAAGAAAGTATGGGACACACTTGAAAGGTTGTTCACTCAAAAGAATACAACGAGATTGTAGTTAGATATAACGAGATTGCACTCAAGGTAATTTTTTAGTTTCAGAATATTTTCTGAAAATTAAGACCGTATTCTGAAATTTTAGAATTGGATAAAGAGGAGCCTTGTTTGCATGGTTATCTTATTTATGGATTGCAAAAAGAGTTTATATCATTTGTTTCTTCGATACAAGGTTGTTTAAATTAACCTTCTATCATTAAGTTGGAAAATTTGCTCTCAAATCAATAAGCATTGATGAAACAAATGCTTGGTAACAACAAGCAATTTCATCCCGAGGTGGAAGCTACTCTTGATACAAAAGACAATGTAAGAGTCAACTATTCTCCCAAACGTTTTTCAAATGACAGCAATGATTTGAAGTTTGAAGGGTAGTCCAAGGGCAAATTAAATGGATGTTTTAGGTGCAGCAAGCCAAGATATATCAAACGCAATTGTTGGGTGAAGGTGGTGTATCATCGTTGTGAAAAAGCAGGTCATATTGGACCAAATTGTCGTGCCCATCTCAAAGAAGTAGAAGCAAATGATGTATATGAAAGTAACAAATCTGAGCAAATTAAATGGGAACAATGCTTATCAATTAAAGCTATTGATCAACCCATTAATTTGTATGTTAATGTTTCTATTGATTACAATACAGATTGGATTGTCGATTCCAGTTGTTCTCATCATGCAACTCGAAATGTTTCTCTTCTCTCTAATCTATGTGCTCATCAAGGAGGAAGAGTAATTGTGATAGCTGACAATTCCTTACATCTTGTTACTGAAGAATGGCATGTTAATATTAAGAACGGTGGTGTTTCTCTTGCAGATGTTTATCATGTTCCAGAATTAAAGAAGAATTTGGTTTCGGTCTCACAGATTGCCAACTCTAAGAGGTATATGAAGCGATTGGAATTCCCCACAGCGAAACCAATTAGACGTATTAATCTCTAAATTTAGTTCTAAAGAACACAACATAATTCAGAGTGACAGAAGCATGGAAAAACATAAACCTAATCATGCTTTCTACATTGTTAAACTAGAGAGGAAAAGATTAAGAAATCATTCGCCTTTGAAGATCAATTCTTCCCTTTCCTCTCCAAATCAAGTCATCTTCTCCCGATTTCACGAACTCAGCATCCAGAACTCAACGAACGGGAACAGACACCAAAGGGGTCTTCCCTGTTATTCTTAGGGATAAGAACCGTGTAGAGGTGCGGGCTTACACTCAATCTTGGTGTGAGGGAAGGAGAATAAAATTGGGAGTTTTTTTTTCTTCTTTGAAAAAATTCATAGAGAGAAAGAAAACCAAAGAGAGACGCAAAGAAAGAGAGAACTTTCTCTTTCTTCATTTGTTAGGTAAGAGACGAGAGATTAATGGGTGAGAGAGTTATAACTCCCTCCCCTTTATTTTTAATAAATTGAAATTAAAAAAACTAAATTTAATATATATATATATATATATATATATATTAATCACTTAATATATATTTATACTATATGTTATATCACATATAACGTATAACCTATAGTTAATATTTATCACATAACATAAACTGTAGTTTATTATTCTCTCAAATAACCTAAGGTATTAATATGAAACAAATTGATATTAATTTTAACCTATAGTTTTTATATGAATCACATTCATATAAATAATAATTGAATCATATTCAAATTATAACACCTCTCAAAAAATATATATAAATTTAATATGAATCATATTCATATAATTAATATTTGAATCATATTCAAATATTTATTTCTCATATATAAATTTAATATGAATCATATTCACATCAAATTATAACATATATTTTTTTACATGAATCATATTCATATAATTAATATTTGAATCATATTCATGTATTTATTTCTTTCATAAAAATATATAAATTTAATATGAATCATATTCACATTAAATTTTAACATTTAGTTTTTATATGAATCATATTCATATAATTAATATTTGAGTCATATTTAAATATTTATTTCTCTCATAAAAAATGTATCAACATACATTATATTATATAATGTATCAATATACATTATTTAACTATATCTTTTAAAATTAATTACTTTTAATTAATTTGAACAATTCAAATCACACCAAAATTAATTTGATTCCCATCAGTCTTCATTGAAAATTTTTGTGTAAGATTTGTTTTCTTTGGTATTGAGGAGTTTAATTTACCCATTTCGTTTTGGGTTAAATTTGTTAACCTCTCTTTGGTTGGGAGTTTAGCTTCAAGATTTGGGAGTTTAGGGACGTCGTTCATCAAAGTAGAGACCAATCTTTTCGACGAAAATTTGTTGAAATGTGGTAAGTTTTGGGTAAGTTGTTGGTTGATTTTTTTTTAATTATGAGTAGTTCTGGAGAATTAAGCTATTAAGTTTTGGTTTTAATTGATGTTCAGGTTGGCCAATTAAATTGGGTTTTGGAACTGATTTTGGACCAAGTCGTAACCTTGGGCTGATTCAAGTTTACTCAAAAGCTTTAGGGAGATTATTTACGTGGACCATTTTTTTAACCAATTTGAGATAAGTGGTATTATTACCGATGCCTTCATGCTAGGCGCCCTAGATTAGATTTATCAAGTTATTTATTGGACTTTAGAAGCATGATTTTGATTATGTGATACACTTGTTGCATGACAGTTATAGGTAGTATGAGCATGATTGAATTTCCATGTTATGTTATGATCTGTGTTGTGGGATCAATAATGAAATTTATATATGTAATGCATGATTAGATCACGTTTTATCTCAGGGGACCGACGGGTCTAGTTGCATGTTTTGACGGTGTGCCTTCAGGCCACTAGACGTGCGTGAGCCAATGGGTTTATTTGCATGTTACAATTTCATAAACATTTATGCATGCATGCAGTAACGACCTTATTAGCTATCTTAGAAAGTTGGGTCGTTACAGTTGGTATCAGAGCCCATGTTTTAGGTTTTGTAGACTGACTTACTATGTAAGTCCAGGTTTTTCCTTTGGCCATTAACGGATTCTTCGTTGTCTCCAGGTACGTCCCTTAAGAATATTATTTAGGATAATATGCACAAGATTATGCAGTATTTATGATCGTATTTGGCATGTTTTACTGGTAAATAAAGTTGTTAAAGGTTAGTTACGAACAATTGCTAGTAAATGGTACGTGTTAATGGAAGAGGCAGTGACAGAATTATCAGAAGGGGGCGTGATCCCGAAGGGCAAAATCTGACAGTTCAGGTTCAAGATCCAGTTCAAGATCAAGATCCACATGATGAGGATCCAAAAATTCAAGATTCACAAGTTTAGGATCCTTCAATACCAGATGATCCCTTGTTGCCTAGAGGCCTCTCGGGGTCAAGGTGGTAGAGAACCTAGTCACAAAGTCGAGCCTAACACATGGCTACGCCCCCACAGACACAAACACCCCCAATCATCCCAAAAGAGTTCACTGATTGGGCAGTAGCTATAGGGGAAGCAGTGACATCAACAGTAGTGAGTAAAATGAAAGACATGCAAGACGAGTGAATGACCCAGTTTGCCCAGTCCCCATAGTTACCATCGATGCAGGTTCAAATGCCGCAAGTTCAGATCCAGAACTCAACTCAGAACCAGAGCGTGTTAGACTTTTCAGTGGAGGCCAAACACTTGTAGGATTTTAGGAAGTACAACCCCAGCACCTTCAACGAGTCATTAAAGGACCCTAAGATTACAGAGTTATGGTTGTTGACTATTGAAACAATTTTCCATTATAAGGAATGCCCAGAAGATCAGAAAGTGTAGTGTGTCGTCTTCATGCTCACTAAGAAAGCACAAATTTGGTGGCAGTTAGTGGAAAGGATGTTAGGTGCAAGAAGGGAACCCGTGACATGGGAGCAGTTCAAGGAGCGCTTCTATGCAAAGTACTTCTCTGCCAACTTGAGGTATAATAAGCATAAGAAGTTCTTAGATCTAAGACAGGGGCATATGTCTTGGAGGAGTATGACCATGAGTTTGACACCCTATCCCATTTTGCTCCAGAATTAGTTGCTACAGAGGCTATGAGAGCAGAGAGGTTCATGTAAGGTTTAAAAAACAGTATATGAGGTATTGTGCAAGCCTTTAAACCGACCACTCACGTTAAAGCACTTCGCTTGGCGACTAAGATGGACTCTCAGTCAAGGGACGAGCACTCAAGGGCATCTGGTGTAGGATCTTCCTCAGGTCAGAAGAGGAAGGCAGATTAGAAGGCTTTCGAGCCTCATTCCCATTAGAAGAGCCAGAACTCAGTCAGGCCATTTCGACACTTTAAACAATAGGCCCGAGTCGAGAATGGTAGAGAGAAGTCAACCAATATGTAACTCTTGTGGAAGACGTCACTGGGGACGATGTTTGGCGGGCTCTGGGGTCTATTTTCATTGCAAGCAAGAGAGGCACACAATTGATAAATGCCTTAATAGAAACACACCAGGTTGCGAAAACCAGTTTGTAGGCCATGAACAAAGGAATTCGAGCAGACCTGAGCATTAGTAAGGTCGCGTAATGTAACACCCCGAATTTTGTTCTTAATGTAATTTAAATATTTTCTGGTATTAAAGGGCATTTTTGGAATTTAAATTTTTTAAAATATAATTATTATGATTTAATTGCTAAGAAAGGGGTGTTTCAATTTAATGGTTTAATCGGAGGGAAGTTATGGAAATTGGACTTTTAATGTCACACAAATTAAATTTGAAATTAATGTCAAAAATTAATTTCATTTTAGAAGGGGATTATGTCACACAAATTTAATTTGAAATTAATGTCAAGAATTAATTTCGTTTTGAAATGGGGTTATGTCGCACAAATTTAGTTTGAAATTAATGTCAAGAATTAATTTCATTTTGGAATGGGGTTATGTTACACAAATTTAATTTGAAACTAAATGTTAGTCAAATTCTTTGTGAATTGAAAATTTTAAAGGTGAAAAGGATTAAAAGTTGGAAGCAGGGTCTGATTGAAGAAAGATTTTGGAAATTGGAATCTTGAGAGTGGTTGCTGCTCAGGCTTCGTTGGGGAATTGAATTCAAACATTGATTATTGAAGATTGTCACTTGGATCAATATCTGAATCTAGTATCGAGGTAAGTAATCTTACTACTGGAACTGCCCACAGGCTAGGCACTAGATATATGCTAGCATGATAGATGAATATTATGACAGAACGATAACATGATAGATGGATAGTATAGTATGACCGATGTATGTTCTTGTATGATGATCTAAAAGATTTATTTGTGCACGTAGATACTTGCATGCTAGCATGAGATGATACTTGATTCCATGAGGTTGTATTTGATATGAGGACATTGAGGTATATATGCATGTTGTAGAGCCATGATGTTGAGGTGTATATGTATGTTATAAAACAATGTTGTGATACTTGTGATGTTGAGATTGTGATAGTGTCCTTACTGATTAGTTAGATGCCCACTAGATGTTGTGTTTCCTTCGGGATTCACCAGAGGTTGTGGGTCCTACGGGACTTACTAGAGATAGTGGGCATACTTAACTACAGTAGGATAGAAATCGATTTTTCAAGTATGTATGTGTCCCATGAGGACTAAAGCAATTTATATGTTCCACTAGAGGTAGGAATCTAGAAGACATAGATGCCTAGCCTGACCCTAGTAGTGGGGTTACTTACTGAATATTTTATACTCATCCTTTCTCATGTTGTTGTTTCAGGTAAGGGTAGAGATGCACCAGCGATTGACAAGAGAAATCCGTGATCGAGCCACTAGGACCAGTTTTATGCTTCCACTCATGATATTTAGATTTCTTTTATGTTTTAACTTCTAGACTTGACATTTGAAATTTATCTTTGAGATTTTTTTTCAGACTTATTTATTTTCATTTATGACTTATGGGTACCCTATCATTTGATTTTAATATTTGAATTTAATGAAAATATTTTAAGTTACCTTATTTATTTAGTATTTATTTCACTATAAAAAGGATGTCGTTTTAACTTCCATACATGAATGCATTTAGTAACGGCCTAGCTTGAGTCCTAAGAAGTCGGGTCGTTATACGTATACACAACCACCCAACAAGAGGCCAAGAAGTCAAGCATAGTTGTGACAGGTACGCTCCCAATCTTAGGACACTATGCATTGGTAATGTTTGGTTCTGGATCATCACATTCATTTATATCGTCAATATTTGTTAAGCATACCATGTTAGAGTTAGAGCCTTTGCGCTATGTATTATCAATATTTACTCCGTCTGGAGAAATTATGTTAGCGAAAGAAAAGATAAAAGCATGTTAGATTGAAGTAGTGAATCGTACACTAGAGGTGACTTTAATTGTCTTGGACAGACGTGATTTTGATGTGATATTGGGCATGGATTGGCTAGCTGCTAATCATGCCAGTATAGATTGCTCCCGGAAGGAGGTGATTTTTTACCCTCCTACGAAAGCTGGCTTTAAGTTTAAAGAGGCTAGGACCCTGGTCTTGCCCAAAGTAATTTCAGCTATGAAAGCCATTAGGTTACTCAAGCAAGGTACCTGGAGTATCTTGGCCAGTGTTGTTGACACTAGAGAGGCTGAGGTCTTCTTGACTTCAAAGCCAATAGTAAGAGACTACCCAGATGTTTTTCCAGAAGATCTCCCAGGTTTGCCACCATATTAAGAGATAAATTTTTCTATCGAGTTGGAGCCAAGAACAACTCCTATCTTGAAAGCTCCGTACAGAATGGCTCCAGCAGAGTTAAAGGAGATTAAGATTGAGATTCAAGTGTTGTTGGATAAGGGTTTCATCCACCATAGTGTGTCACTGTGGAATGCACCAGTACTTTTTGTGAAAAAGAAAGATGGATCGTTGCGTCTTTGCATCGACTATAGGGATTTGAATAAAGTGAATAAAAAATAAGTATCAACTCCCTAGGATTGATGACTTGTTCGACCAGTTGCAGGAAGCTACAGTGTTTTCCGAGATTGATCTTCTGTCAGGGTATCATCAGTTGAGGATAAAGAACAGTGACATACCCAAGACAACTTTTCGTTCAAGGTATGGATATTATGAGTTCATCGTGATATCGTTTGGTTTGACAAATGCTTCTGCAGTATTTATGGACCTAATGAATAGGGTGTTCAAGGAATTTCTTGACACTTGTGTGATAGTTTTCATAGATGACATTTTGGTTTACTCCAAGATAGAGACAAAACACAAGGAGCATTTACAAAAAGTTTTGGAGACTTTGAGGGCGAATAAGTTATATGCTAAGTTTTCAAATGTGAGTTTTGGTTAAGGTAGGTGTCCTTTATAGGGCATGTGTGTTAAAGGAAGGAGTATCTGTTAACCCTGCAAAGATTGAGGCAATTGTGAGTTGGCCACACCCCACCATAGTTAGTGAAGTGTGCAGTTTCTTGGGGTTGGCGGGCTACTATCATCGATTTGTGAATGATTTTTCTTGCGTAGCCACTTCGTTGACTTGGTTGACTAGAAAAGGAGCTTCCTTTATTTGGAGTAAGGCTTATGAAGGCAGATTTCAAGATCTCAAACAGAAGTTGGTTTCAGCTTCAGTTCTTATAGTGCCAGACAGATCAAGTGATTTTGTTATTTACAGTGACGCCTCCAAGAAAAGATTAGGGTGCGTGTTGATGCAGAAGGATAAAGTAGTTGCTTATGCCTCTCATTAGTTTAAGAACCATGAACGGAACTATCCCACACATAATTTTGAATTGGCAGCAGTGGTTTTTGCCTTAAAGTTTTGAAGGCATTATTTATATGGAGAGAAGATACAGATTTTCACCGATCATAAGAGTTTAAAATACTTCTTCACTCAGAAAGAGTTAAATAGGGGTAGCCTAGGTGGTTAGAGTTGGTGAAAGATTATGATTGTGAGATTTTGTACTACCCAGGAAAGGCAAATGTAGTGGTTGATGCTTTAAGTAGGAAGGTAGCCCATTCAGCAGCCCTTATTACTAGACAAACTCAATTATGCAAGGACCTTAAACAGGTTGAGATTGCAGTAGTAGTGGGGGGAAGTCATTGCACAGTTGGCACAGTTATCGGTGCAACCGAGTTTGAGATAGAGAATTATTGATGCTTAATAGAGTGATCCTTACCTAGTTGAAAAAGTTCGAAAGGTGGAGTCAGGAAAGGGTGGTAAGTTCTCCGTGTCCACAGATAATGGTTTTCTTTATCAGGGACGCTTATGCGTACCTGCAGGCACTGACCTCAAAAACGATCTATCGTTGGAAACTCATAGTTCCTCATTTTCGATACATCCCGACAGTACCAAGATGTACCAGGACTTGAAGCATTTTTACTGGTGGAATGGCATGAAAGAGAGATAGTCGAGTTCATCAGTAGGTGCTTAGTGTGTCAATAAGTGAAAGCCCCGAGGCAAAAGCCAGCATGCTTGTTGCAACCCTTAAGCATACCAAAATGGAAGTGGGAAAATGTGTCTATGGACTTCATAGTGGGGTTGCCCTAAACAACAAAGGGCTTTAATATGATTTTGGTTGTAGTAGACAAACTCACTAAGCTAGTACATTTCATTTTAGGGAATTTTACTTTTTCGGTGAGTAAGTGGGCATAGATATACATGAAAGAGGTGGTGAGGTTGCATGAAGTACCTGTGTCCATTATGTCAGACAGCGACCCTCGCTTTACATCTAGTTTTTGGAAGTTCCAGTCAGTATTGGGTACTCGATTGGATTTTAGTATAGCCTTTCACCCACAAGCTGATGGTCAGACAAAACGTTTAAACTAGACACTGAAGGATCTGTTGGCGCTTGTGCGTTAGAGTTTTAAGGGAGTTGGGACTCTCACCTGCATTTGATGGAGTTCGCCTATAATAATAGTTATGAGGCTACCAACGGTATGTCACCATTTGAGGCTCTTTATGGGAAGGGTTGCAGGTCGACCGTATGCTGAGATGAGGTTGGTAAATGAAAGTTTCCAGGACTTGAGCTAGTACAGACCACAAATGAGGCAATATAGAAGATCAGAGCACATATGCAAACAGCTCAGAGCAGACAGAAAAGTTACACTGATGTTTGGTGTAAAGACTTAGAGTTCGAAACTGGTGACAAAGTGTTCTTGAAGGTGGCACCCATGAAAGGTGTTCTGAGGTTTGGAAGAAAATGGAAGCTAAGTCTACGGTTTATTGGGCCTTTCAAGATCTTAGAGCGAATTGGCCCTGTGGCTTATCGGTTAGTAATGCCACCGTATCTCTCTACAATTCATAATGTTTTTGATGTCTAAATGTTAAGAAAGTATGTAACATATCAATCTCATGTAGTAGATTATGAGCCATTGCAGTTGAATGAGAACTTAAGTTATAAGGAGAGACCTGTTCGAATTCTCGCTAGATAGGTGAAGACTTTACACAACAGGGTTATAGCACTTGTGAAGGTTTTATGGCAAAATCACCAGTTCGAGGATGATACATGGGAGAGAGAGGTTGAGATGAGAGCCCAGTACCCCGAGCTTTTTTAGTTATGAATTTTTTTAGGATGAAAGTTCTTTGAGGAGGGAAGATTGTGATATCCCAAATTTGTTTGTAATTTAAATTCATTTTGTAATATTTTAGAATATTTTGAATTTTGGAGGTTAAATTAAATTACTGTAAAATGATGATTCAATTTTATTATTTGCTCAGCGAAGCATTTTGAAATTTAAATTTTATTAAAGAAAAATTTAGGATTTATGTCAAATTGTTTCAATTTTAATTTAATTTGAAAAATTGACTTAAAATTATTGAATTAAATCGATTAATTGATAATTGATTAGTATTTTTTTTTAAACCAAAAAGAATTTGGATTTTTGGATTTTTTATAAGGAAAGGTAATGGTTTAAGCTGCTATAAATAGGTGATTTGGATTAAGGTTTATTTGTGAGTTTTAAGGAAAAGGAAAAGAGAAATTAGGAAAGAAAGAAAGAAAAATAAAAGAAATTAAAGTTTTCTCTTTTTTTTCCCCCTCTCCTCTCCCATTAACACTCGCGCACCTGACCTCCCAACCCCTCCTCCTCGTTTTTCTCTTCTTTCAACATCAGAAGCCCTAGCCGTCAGCCTACTCACGCAGTCGCCGCCGACCTCTGACCTCCATCAACACCGTCATGAAGGCCCGATGACCCAGACCGACTTCTCTGTTCGGCGTTCAAGAGACTCAGCGCCGCCCAGACCGGTTATCACCTTCGCACACGAGTCTCCAACCATCAATTTCCACATCATCCAGAGCCGATGTTGATGATCTGTTAGCCTTTCAGACGCCGTTTATCGCTGCCCTCTTCCAAACCTGACGGTTGCCGCCATCCAAGATTAGTGCCGCCTCTACCTTGGTTTTTGCCGGAATCTTGAAAAATTTTATGTAAGATTTGTTTTCTTTGATATTGAGGAGTTTAATTTACCCATTTGGTTTTGGGTTAAATTTGTTTACCTCTTTTTGGTGGGAGTTTAGCTTCAAGTTTTAGGAGTTTTAGGGACGTCGTTCATCAAAGTAGAGATCACTCTTGTCGACAGAAAATTGTTAAAGTGTGGTAAATTTTGGGTAAGTTGTTTGTTGATAATTTTTTGGATTAAGAGTAGTTCTGGAGAATTAAGCTATTAAGTTTTAGTTTTAATTGATGTTCAAGTTGGCCAATTATACTGGGTTTTGGAACTAATTTTTGGACAAAGCCACAACCTTGGGTTGATTCAAGTTTACCCAAAAGCTTTAAGGAGATTATTTACATGAACCATTTTTGTAACCAATATGAGGTAAGTGGTATTATTACCGGCGCTTTCATGCCAGGTGTCACGGTCATGCTTGTCCAGGGCTTGTTGCCCATGGCCGCATGCTCAATCCAACCCCCTTCTAGCATACTTTCATATCTTGTATTGTATTAGCTTAGTTAGCTTGCTTTCTTTACATTTTCATTGTAAGTGACCACTCGCCCTTTTGCATATGTAAGGGCGCCAGTTGGCTTTTTGTTCAAAATGCACTATATGGGGATAAGACTAACCATCACTTCCTCATACCCGAAGTAGTACTCTATAAAGCTGTTGTTGTTGCTTATTACTTTCTAGTCTACTACAATCTTTCTTTCTTTACTCACACTCACAAAAACTTCTTACGAAAACCTTTTCTCCAAACCCGTTTTCTAAAACCGTTTTCCCTAAAACGGGGGTGGAGGTTGCGAGAGGCATTCGGTGTGCCACCGGCAGTCCGTATTCGAGTTGGCTGACTTGTTTGTGAGCGGGAACAAGTGCCGCACAATCGCTAAAGGAAGCTTTCGAAAGAGCGATTGTGACACCAGGCGCCCTAGTTTACATTTATCAAGTTATTTATTGGACTTTAGAAGCATGATTTTTACTATGTGATACACTTGTTGCACGAAAGTTATGGTAGTATGAGCATGATTGAACTTCCATGTTATGTTATGATCTGTGTTGTGGGATCAGTAATGAAATTTATGTATGTAATGCATGATTAGACCAGCAAGGGTGGCCTACTGTCTCGCCTCGACACATGTTTTATCTCTGGAGACCGACGGGTCCAGTTGCATGTTTTGACGATGTGCCTTCAGGCCACTAGACGTGCATGAGCCGATAGGTTCATTTACATATTACGATTTCGTGAATCAACAGGTTCACTTTCATGTTTGTCTATGTCTTAATGGTGAGCATTAGGCCAATAGACATGCAAGTCAAGGCAAGATAGGTTATCTTCTTGGTTTTCCATTCAGAATCTGTTATAATTTGCTTGACCCATCAGCCCAAGCATTCACTACATGTGAATGCATAGCCTTATCCTGATAATGGGATCATTTACTGAGTATTTTATACTCATCCTTTATATTTACATGTTTTTCAAGTTAGGGTAAGGATACTCGAGCGATGACAAGAGGAATCTATGACAATGCCAATGGGAATAGGAAACGCTTCTGCATTTGAGTTCATATGTCCTCTCACGTTTTACAGTTTTCTTTCATGAACTTTGTCTTGACCAAGTCTAGGTGTTAGAGATTTTCTTTCAAATAATATTTTCTTTTATTTTTTTAAACTTTTGTTTTAAGGGGCACTTCGATTCAAATGGCTTGAAATCTTGAGTTGAGATTTGATTTAATTCTTTATTTATTAAAGCGGTTTAATTTTCTTATTTTCAATGTAAACATTTATGCATGCATGCAGTAAAGGCCCTATTAACTATCTTAGAAAGATGAGTCATTACATGAGGTGCCTCATTCTTCAAGCCTCGGAATGAGCCCTTAAGGGAGCAACTTATCTTCTTACCTTAACTATAGGGACGGAGTGAATTCCTTCTTATGTAGTTGTGTTCTCAACTCCTCAATCAGACGAACCCCTAAAATGGTAGGCTTATTGAGTCGGTGAATCTGGTCATTCTTACCTATACAAATCAAAGGATTATAGACAGGAGTTCACAACTCACTCAAGATTAAGATTAAGTCACTTATGGTCATCTTGTGAAATGTAAGTCTCTTCTAGAAACGACGTTATAAAGAGAAACTTAATATTTCGTGGTCCCGTCTTTATACAAACTCTTTTGTATAAGATACCTCTGTTACATGTCTCCACAAGAATAACTAGGATCAGATCATTTGTAGTACTTTACAACAATTGTAACAACTACAAAGCGGGTCATATTAGTAGTGTTACCAGGATAAGGCACCCAACCAAGTTATCCATATACTACAGACATTTAGGTTATCACTTAAACATTATCCACCTATATGTCTTCACATACATATATAAGTTACATCATATAACCTTGGATCTTAGGTTAATTGATTATTGCACAAGTAATATAAAATCAATCAACCATTGTTTTAACTAACATAAAACTATGATGCTTTAGGGCATACACCTCAACAGTATATTCTTTTTTTATCAAATGATGTGAAAATTATTTATAATGTTAAGAAATTTTAAGGTGATGTTTTGTTAATTGGAAAGAGGAAAATTCTCTCTATGTTTTGTCTACAAGTGATGCCTATGTTGAAAAGACGGGTCAGAATGATGGTGCAACACTTTGGCATGCTCAATTGGGTCATGTTGATTACCAGTTGTTGGAAAGAATTTCGTTGAAGAAGCTTCTTGATGGTGTTCCTCTCTTTAAAGAACTACATCATAATGTGTGGTTTTCCCTAGTTGTCAATTTGGTAAGTCACATCATCTTCCTTTCCCAAATTCAAATAACAAATCTATTGGTGCATTGCAGTTAGTTCATTCTGATTTGATGGGACCAACCAAAAAAACTAGCTATTCTAGTTGTCGTTATGTTATAGTCATTGTGGACGATTTTTCTTGTTTCACTTTGAGTATAATTTTTTGGAAGCTAAAATTGAGACTTTCTCCAAGTTTATCCAGTTCAAGGAGTAAGTGGAGAAGGAATTTATGTTATGAATACTTTAACTTTATGTGGTAATATAAACAGGACCAAGTTAATAGTATATAGCCTAAATAGTCTAATAAGTATATGGATGAAATTGGGTATCTCATCCTAGTAACACTATTGGATGCGGCCCATTTTGTAGGTAATATAAACAAATGATGTGATCCACTGATCATTCATGTAAAGACATGTGAGTGGAGGCATCCTATATAATGAGTTTGCATATAGACTGGACCACGAAATAGTCACTTTTCTTTATAACGACCGTTTACTATTAAAACTGACGATTTCATTTTAAGTAACCTAGGATTTCGATCTTAATCCTGAGCTAGCTATGAACTCCTGTTTGTTTGGAGTTATCCTTTGATCTACATGGGTGAGAGTAGTCCAACAACACTACTCAATAAGCTTTCCATCTTGGGATAAGACCAGATGAATAGTTGGGGACATAGCCCTACAAGATAAAATTCACTCCTACCCAATTTAGGGTTAGAAGACAGGTTGTTCTCTTAAGTATTGATTCCAGGTCTTGAACAATCGGGGCCCCACCTTCTCATGGTAAAGAAAGGACTTTATTCATAAGTATTCTGAATTAAATTGTTCATTAGAGGGTCAGTGGGAACTTAAGGAACGAGATGTATTCACACGGGTAAAACGGTGATCTTAACCCAGCTGTGATTACGAACAACCTGTGAAGGATTGAGATCATAGTTATATCAAGTGAACATAATATATCTACAGTGAGGAGAGTTCAACTATGGTTTTAATGGAGTGACCCATTAGTTAACAAAGAGGGTTAATTTGTTGTAATGAGTTTAGCCAATTAATCTCGGATCGTTGGAGCCCATGATTTGTAGGTCCGCGAGGTCCCCCTACTAGCTCGTAAATAGATTAGCTTTAGAGTAGCATGATAAGTTAATTTGAAACGTTCAAATTAGAATTAAACGGAATAGAAGAATTTATATTTAAATATGATTTAAATATATGAAGGTGGATTTGTATGAAATTAATTTAATATTTGATATTAAATTATTAAAATTAATTGAATTATTTAAATAATTATTTATTAATTTTATTAGAAAATTAATTTTACAAAATTAATAATATTTTTAATTTTTAAAATCAAATTGATTTTTGAAATCATTTGGAAAAATTGAAAATTTGGAAAAACAACACAAAATGGAAATATGCTTTTTTCCATTAAACCTTCAACTAGCTCACACCAAACCCACTTATTTTGGCTTCAATAACTCCAAGCATGAGATGCATCTCATGCAGCCATCTTCTTTGCATGAAAGACCTGCAATAAATAAAGAAGATTGGAGTGGAATTGATGCATGCATCCAAAGAGTTTTTGCTAAAAAATTTGGGTTGAAGAAGTTGTTCTTCAAGTGGGTTATAGCAGTGAGTTCTCCTCCAAATTTCCTTTCATTCAAGCTGATTTTGAGTATCACAACTTATGCTAAGGCTCCAAATGAATAGTGGGGAAGATCTTGAGGTGGTTCGCAGCAAGTTTCGGAGAAGATTACAGCCGAGAATCAAGATTTCAAGGAGTTCTACAAAGGTATAGCTTCAAACCCTCTTGTGATTGATGAGCATGCTTTAATTACTGCCAAAATTAATGAATTAGAGTATTTATTGATCTTTGTTACTTCCGCTGCATGTTGATATACTCTAACATAACTGTCTTAGAAATTCGAGTCGTTACATGAGGTGCCTCATTCTTCAAGCTCCAAAATTAGCTCTTAAGGGAGCAACTCATCTTCTTACTCTAACTATAAGAACGGAGTAAATTTCTTCTTGTGTAGTTGTGTTCTCAGCTCCTCAATCAGACGAATCCCTAAAATGGTAGGCTTATTGAGTTGGTGAATCTGGTCACTCTCACCTATACAAATCAAAGGATCGCCTTCATAGGCAGGAGTTCACAACTCACTCATGAATAAGGTTAAGTCACATATGGTCATCCTGGTGAAATGTAAGTCTCTTCTAGAAACGACGTTATAAAGAGAAACTTAATATTTCGTGGATCCGTCTTTATACAAACTCTTTTGTATAAGATACCTCTGTTACATGTCTCCACAAGAATAACTAGGATCAGATCATTTGTAGTACTTTACAACAATTGTAACAACTATAAAGCGGGTCATATTAATAGTGTTACCAGGATAAGGCACCCAACCAAGTTATCCATATACTACAGACATTTAGGTTATCACTTAAACATTATCCACCTATATGTCTTCACATACATATATAAGTTACATCATATAACCTTGGATCTTAGGTTAATTGATTATTGCACAAGTAATATAAAATTAATCAACCATTGTTTTAACTAACATAAAACTACGATGCTTTAGGGCATACACCCCAACAGTATTTTTTTTTTAGATCAAATAATGTGAAAATTATTTATAATGTTAAGAAATTTTAAAGAGATGTTTTGTTCACTGGAAAGAGGAAAATTCTCTCTATGTTTTGTCTACAAGTGATACGTATGTTAAAAAGACGGGTCAGAATGATGGTGCAGCACTTTGGCATGCTTGATCGGGTCATGTTGGTTACCGGTTGTTGGAAAGAATTTTGTTGAAGAAGCTTCTTGATGGTGTTCCTCTCTTTAAAGAACTACATCATAATGTGTTGTTTTCCCTGGTTGTCAATTTGGTAAGTCATATCGTCTTCCTTTCCCAAATTCAAATAACAGATCTACTGGTGCATTGCAGTTAGTTCATTCTGATTTGATGGGACCAACTAAAAAACCTAGTTATTCTGGTTGTTGTTATGTTATAGTCATTGTGGACGATTTTTCTTGTTTCACTTGGGGTGTATCTTTTGGAAGCTAAAATTGAGACTTTCTGTAAGTTTATCCAGCTCAAGGAGTAAGTGGAGAAGGAATTTATGTTGCCTATAAAGTGTCTTTGCAATGATAATGGGGAAGAATATATATCTGACCAGTTTCAGAATTACGGCAAAAAGCATGGGATTTAGCGCCAAATGACGTGTCCTGACACTCTACAATAGAATAGAGTTGATGAAGGTAAATTAGCACATCTTATCTCCATGTGTTTGTCTTGGCTGTATGCAAAGAATCTTCTAAGGGAGTTATGAGCAGTAACTATTCAGTCAATTTGTCATGTCATAAATCGCTTACTTTCGTGGGCGGGGTCGAATCTATCTTCTTTTGAGGTACGATATCATCAGAAGCCCAATGTGAGTTATCTTTGATTTTTGGATCAATTTGTTATGTTCATGTTTCAAAGAGTAAATGTACTAAATTAGACCCAAAGGCAAAACGTTGTATTTTTATTGGATACGATACTCACAGAAAAGGATGGCGTATGGATCTAAAGATGAGAAAAGTTTTGTTTCTCGAGATGTGGTATTTGACAAATTTTCATCACAAAATGGATGCAAATTCAAAGAAAGAAGATATTACTGACATGTCTCCTTTCTTTATCAATGATGTATCGAATGAGAAGGGTATTAATCCTGGAGAAAATGTTGAGCCATATGAAGATACTAAAGTTTTTGTCCGTAGGTCTCTTAGACCGAGAACATGACCGAGTTATTTATTTGATTATGAGGTACAGTTAAATAATTGTTCATTTGTATCTTGGTTTTGATGGGTGATATTTGTGAAGATGAACCCTAGTCTTATAATGAAGCTAAAGAAATTCTTGAATGTGAAGAAGTAATGAAGGAGGAAATCTTGGCTCTTAGCAAGAATGATACGTGGGAACTTGTTCCAAAGCCAAAGAATGTCGAGTTGGTTACTTGTAAATGGGTTTACAAGTTAAAGAAAAAGTTTGATGGTATTATTTATAGGTATAAAACTTGTCTTGTAGCTCGTGATTTCTTACAGCAATATGGTCTAGACTATGAAGATATATTCATTCATATTGCTAAAATGGTAACCATCCACACAATTATTTCATTAGTTGTTTGCAAATATTGGAAATGGGGGCAGTTAAATGTGAAGAATGTTTTCCTTTATGGAGAGTTGGGTCGAGACATTTTCATGGAACAACCTCATAATTTTGTTTCTAAGGAGTTTTCAAATTTTATGTGTCGACTTAGGAAGGCTTTGTATGGTCTTAAGCAAGCTCCTCGTGCTTGGTATGGTAAGATTGCTCAGTATCTTGAATTGTTTGGGTTTAAATCTTCAAATGCATATTCAAGTTTGTTTGTTAAAAAGACAACCCAGGATGTACAATGTTGCTATTTTATATTGATGACATGATCATAGCAGGTGATGACAAAGTTGAAAATAAAAGTCTTCGAGACGCTTTGTCCATTCGTTTTGAAATGAAAAGCTTGGGTGAAGCAAGATGTTTTCTTAGCTTGGAGATTGAAAGATCAGATAGATACTTTGTCTCATAGAAATAGTATGTAGTGAGTTTATTAGATTGTTTTGACATGAATCAGTCAAAACCAATGACTACTCCTATGGAGCCATCCTTAAAGTTGATTAAGGAATAAGGAAAACAATTGGTTGATGCAACACCTTTTCAACGACTTGTTGGTAGTTTAATTTATTTAACTATCACAAGGTCTGACATTTCTTACTTTGTTGGTATTGTTGCTCAGTTTATAGATAAACCATGTGAAGCTCATTTAATTGCAGCAAAGAAGATTCTACGATATGTGAAGAGCACCCTATGTTTTGGCTTATTGAATAAACAAGCAAGTTGCTCATATATTTAGAGTAATGCCTCCTATTTAGGAGGATAGTGGCATAATAGTTTAGTGGACTCATTAAGAGAAATTTTCAAGGTTAGTGGTAAAATTTTAAGGTTGGTGCATTAGTGGGTAGTTTATTATTTTCCTATAAATCCTTGTATTGTTCCCACTTCAATAATATATAGAACTCAATTAAAACACTTGATCCTTCGTGCAATATTTCTCTATTATTTCCACATTTCATTCTCTTTCGATTTGTTGTTTTTTTGTTATAATTTGCTTATGTATTTATTTTCTAAATATTTTTTCTTTTATTAATGAGTAAGAAAGATTGTTTTAAAAAGAATTATTAAGAAAGCTTCTAGTTATAAAGTTCTTAAATCATTAAATTAAAATAATAATAATAAAAGGTATAAAGTTTTTTTGTTTCCCACATTAATTCGTACAATCCGCCGTAACTGATTATGCCTTTAAAATTCAATTCATTCATTGACCTCTCACTCTCAATTCCAAATCTTCCTTCCACCTCCCCTGAAAATTTCAATGTTCCCCGCCGCCCAGATCTTCTGAAGCCCGCCGGCACACATGGGCTGCTGTCTTAGTTCCGGGAAATCCTTCAATTCACCTAACAAATTCCATCGGAATTCTGACAATGGAAGCAGAGACCCACCGTCTTCCATGGAGGAAGAGACCGTCAAAGAAGTGCTCTCTGAAACGCCTTCTCTGAAACCGCCGCCGTCACCGCCGAAGAAGAATTCTCCACCGGAAGAAGACCAAGTCCTAAAACCAGTCGGTAATGAGATTGAGAAGAAGCTTTGTGAAATTTCCATCAACGGAATTGCAGAACTACCTTCTGAATTCTATGAAATTTCCCATCCGAACGAGTGTATCTCAGTCTCGACCGCTATTACCACCGAACAGATGGACGGCGGCGGAGAGATTCATCAAATGGTTTTGAAATCATCGCCAGTGAAATTGCCGAAGGATCAATCAATTTCCGGAGACTTTGAGGTAAAAAGAGAAATCTCTCAGAACAGGACACTGACCCGGAGATCCGACCAGTCGCCAGTCCGACGAAACGGCGCCATTGGGTCGATGAGAATGGTTCATAACAGAGACATGAATCCGGCAATGGCGCGGCGAGTATTGAGAGCAGAGCCTCCCCGGAGAGACCCAGATGAGAATTCCATCCGGAGATCCCGATCGCCGGCCACCGCACGTTCCGACGGCGTAGGGTCTAGATCTGCCCTGAGTCGGACCCCATCAGTGAGAAAGTCCGGTAAATCATCACCCAATAGGGCGGCGACGGCGACAAGTCAAAAAGTAGTAGAAGAAAACAACATCATAGATGGAAAATTCAACTCTCAGATTGAATCACTTGAGAACCCTCTGGTTTCATTAGAGTGCTTCATCTTCCTCTGATTTTGTGTCGGTTTCACTGATTTTCATTTATTTTTTTTTTTCCTTGTTTGATTTTGTTGAAATTCTGAGTGAACAGTGATGTAAATTTAACCGTTCCGGCGGTGGGTCGCCGGAGAATTCATTGAAGGTCAGGAGTGAGGTGGGCTTGTTGGAAATTGAAGCACACAATTAATTTTCAAATTAGAAGTAAAAATACGTAATTAGATTATTGTTAATGGTGTGGTTTTAATTAGCTAATGAGGAAACCGACGGAGAAAGAAGACAAAATCCGCCGCATAAATCACTGTTCATCACATGATTTAAGAGGAAATTGGCTGTAAAATGTTAATCACATCACATTGATGGATGGTTTTTAGTTTTAGGTACATTCCCCAAAATGATAGAGTAGCTCAAATTAGAGGCACAAGTTTGTAGTCTAAATCACACTAGTTTTAATTTTTAATTCAAGATTATTGTCTTAGAAACTTCCAATTCCAAATTATATTCCTCTAGATTTGGGTACTTATAATTGAAGTTCTAAGTTTGGAATTATTTTGTTGCTCATTATAAATAACAAAGTTAGAATGAGAGCATTTACCAATTTCAATGAAAGTTTCTAGATTTGTACCTATCACAGATTCACGAGTAAAGATTTAAACATATTCACTTGCAAGAAGAACAAATAATAATCGTACCATATTAGATTGAAATAAGATATGACTTTTTTTCTAAATTTTAAGATTTTTATCCTTTTGCATGTCATATTCAAGTAAAATTACCAAAATGGAATACCATGCATGTAGATTAGGTCTCTTGCTCTGGACCTTCTCTCTCGGGCGAAAATCATGAAAACCTCAAACAAACTCGAGAGCAAAAGAAAAAAATTAAGAATATTTTAATAATATTGACTGATGATGACATATGTAAAATGATAAAATTCTTAGTTTAAAAAGTATGGCAAAATCTATTTTGAGCTTTTATTTTGGGACTCTATACAATTATCTAAGTGAAAATATCTTAATTGTTAAGTTATATCCTAACGTATCGAAGAGATTTCCTATAATTTTTTTTATATTGTGAATGCTTAGTTTTAAGTGATGTAGTATAAAGCATGAGTCATAAACTTAGGTTTTATATAGTTCATAAGCAAATTAAGAGTGTATTTGGAATACATTTTCAATATTTAATTTATAAAATAAATCATTTTGGAAGAAATTAAAATGTTTGGCAACTATTCAGAATAGTTCTTCAGGTGTATTTTAATCCGTTTTTAATAAAAGTATTGAAATAAAAATGGATCTTTTGAAAAACATATTTTCTCAAGCAAATCCAAACAGACCCTAAATATCAAACATAGATTCAACGTCTCAACTTTAGGTTACACAAAAATTGAGTAGACAATAAGATAAATACTCGTAGTTGTATATATATATATAAAAATTAAAAAATTTGAAACGTATGTACAATTTACTTGAAAAGAATACAAAATTATGTGAGGATTGTGTATTGTATGTCACTTTCTTGATTAGAAGGGGAAAAAAAGGTTATGATGTAAGAAAAATTTGAATTGAGAGGATGGGAAAAATGAAGTTGAAATTCAGATAGAGTTGGGAGGGAAAATGAAGAAATGGAAAAACTCCGTTTTGAGGCCGTTGGGAACAAGGGCAGCTAATTGTGCGGTGGTCCAATGCCAATTGGATCCATTCCAACACTAAATACCAAATCAATTTTGTGGCTGCTTTTGGTAACTGGTAACTTCAATTAATAAATATTTAAATTCAAAAAAATAAAAAGCAACTTCTTGTTTTTGAGACAGAAAAAGGTGAGAAAACAGCTTCCCTTTCTAGTGGAATCCTATGGAAATTAACCCTCTTAACATACAACACTAGTCCCCGTATGACAGCCACATATGTACTAACAATTATAGAATCATCAACCAAGCTTCTTTCAACCTTTGTCTTTAAATGACAGAGCAGTAGTAGAGATGTCTTCTGAGGAGTGACCGTTACCTGGGAGAAAAGCATTTTGAAAACATGACTAGAAGCCCAGTAAATGATTAACTTTTAAAACATAAGTATCATACATAAAACTAATAGTAAAACTGAAAGCTTTAATTGGAAACATAAACAGCATTCACATTAAACATTATAACATAACATATCATATTTGTACATAGTTGGACTATTCCTCGGTTGAGAGTGACCCTCTTGCTCAACTCCCAATACTTATACTAACCTCTTATCTGAGAGTGAACCCTCTTGTCCGCTTACTTAACTATATACTACTTAATTGAGAAAAGGCTTTTGGAAAAATATGGTTGTATTTTTTGTATAGTTAATTTATTAGTTTAATCATAATTTGTCATGTAACAATTTTTTTTTTTTTTTTGTACTTTAAAATATATTTCTATGTGATTGGAAGTGGTATGAGAAGATGAGTATAACTTAGCCGCTCTTTAAAGTCCTATTCTTTTGTGTTAGGAGTTTATGATTTAAATTTTGAGGTTGAATAATGATGATGTTATTGCTTTGTTTTTCAAAAGCTTTTTGGGCCATTTTCAGTGCATTTCCAACGTCTCTCTCTATAATATTCACATAACAAAGTGGTTTTCATTGTTCTGCGTGTCAAATAATTCAACCAAAGTTCTAAATCTCCATTCAAATTAATCAAATAAATCAAGAAAGCACTTTTTTGAGTTAAGTGTAGAGATGGAATGACATTATTTTAGCTAGTCCAAATGACGTACTGAATTTATCTTTAGTATTTTTGTACTACAACATTCAATCAGTTCAAACTATAATTTTTTATTTATAAATAACTATTTAATGTGTTAAGTTTCATGTCGTTCTTAATTGATACTAACGTAGTTGACTCATACTGTATACTAGAAGAAAATATTTCAATATAATAATGACACTTCATAAAAGTCAAAACCTTTTTTTTTCTTTCTATCTTTTAGCTTTGTTGTTCAATTGACAAAGATTGTGAAAACTATGAAAGAACAAAGGGCTGCATTCTGACAAAGATTGTCGGGCCCAAATGAATCAGAAGCCCATTTCAATTGCATTGGGCTCGGTTACCCATGAAGCCCATACTTTTACATAGTTCACAGCCCTAAGTTTTTTTCTTTTTTTAATAATAGATTAAAAATCATTTTTATTCATTAAACTAATTGTTACTTGAATTTTAATGTGTAACAATTTAATCCATACTTTTAAAAATTTAATAATTTAGTCCTTAAATTTTAATAGGTAATTATTTAGTCTCCATACTTTCAAATTTATAACAATTTAATCTCTGTTGTGAAAATTTTCGTAAAATTTAATAGTCAATTTTGATTGTATAACAACTTATTATTTATAATTTATAAATAAGTTTGGATCATTTTATCAGTTTGCATATGTAAAAAAGTTCTTAAGTCTTAATAGTATTTTCACGATAGAGACTACATTGTCACAACCAGTATTCGAGATTGGGTCATTCATAGCATTATTATACATACCATCAGCACAAGTTTAGCTTGTAATATTTTTGGATGACCTTGTCTAAAGAGTATTTTATAAAGAGCCAACAAGAAATTCCATTAATAACTGATAGTTTCTATTCTTTAGAACAATCCGATGAATTTTAAGTACAATACTAAGTTGATCCCACCACCAAGCTTATGTAAATGTTCAATCAATGATAAAAGTGATAACTTCTATTTGTGTTTGTTTTGCTGGTGTCCATTAACATTTTTTCTAATGAGTTTGTTATTTTTTTTCCTAAAAGAATTTATGTTTATGACTTACTAGTTTTCGTTTCTTTTATTTTCTATTAAAAATACAAAAAAAAAAATGAGAATTAATTATTTTTTTAGTACAATAATGGTAGAAATGGGATCAAACTTCCCATCTCTAGATTAAAATATCATGTCAATTATCACTGAGTTAAGTTCAATTTGGTGAAAACTAGTAATTTATTTGAACCTCACAAAATTATCACATTTTTAGCCCACATTTTAAACTTCATCAAGTTAGTGTTATGTTTGTACAAGTGTTGCAGTTTCTAGCTTAAATTTTGTATTGACCGTATGACTTTTTCCTTCTACAATAAATTTTCATTTGAAAAACAGGAAAAAAATAGGTTAAAATTCACTTTTGATCCCTAAACTTTTTCTAGAGTAACAGTTTAGTCTCTAGATTTTGGTTTGTAAGGATTTAGTCCATGTACTTTCATTTTTATAACGATTTGGTCATTGAACTTTAGTATATAACAATTTAGTCTTTATACTTTCAAAATCATAACAATTTTGTCCCTCACGTAAAAAAAATTCATCAAAATTGATGTCAATTTTTAATATTTTATGATGTAAACTTTATATTTTGCAAAAAAAAAATTGAGTCTCTAATCAATCTGACGGTTTATTTATACATGAAATCTCATCTAATCTTATCATTAATTTATACAATAGGGACTAAATTGTTATAAATTTTAAAGTACAAGAACTAAATTGTTACATAACAAAATTCAGGGATTAAATTATTGTAAAATTTAAAATATAAGGACTAAATTGTTATAAACCAAAGTTTGGGGACTAAATCGTTAGTTTTATAAAAATATAGGGACTAAAAGTAATTTTTAATAAAAAAAATATTATTGTGCGTAAAATGAATTACAAAATATACATATAAAATTAAATTGAGTGGGCTTTGTATAAAAAAAATTATAGCCAAATTTATTATTATTATTATTATTATTATTTAGTTTTGAGAAATTTGTTCCATAGTCGAAGTCGTGAGCTTAAACTTTGTTGAAAATAGTATGTTTTAGAATAATTTCATTTTATGTATGGAAATTGGTGGGTGAATGTTGTAAAAGTTGCACAGTTTTTTTAAAAAATATTTTTTAGCAAATATAGAAATATTTTAAGCACTAAACTAAGTTTGTATTGGCATGGTTGAATGGATGAACTATATTCAATTAGGAAAACAAGTAAATATTTACAACATTATAAAAGTATTATAAGAACAGTTACCTATTATACCTAGCATTGAAAAGTGGGACCCACTCAACTCAAACTCCAAACTTCATAACAACATAACACATTCAAAGGATTTAAATGTAGATGTCTTAATTTTATACAATTCTTAATGAAAGTATTCGATAAATTATCCAAATAAATTTAAAATTTTCATTGTTAATACTATGTCCATGTAGTGATATTTTGTTAATATTTTTGTTCTATTTTGTCAAATTCTCTAGAAAATTTTAATTCCCTCATGTTAATATCGAATGCATGAATATATGAAAATATCAATAATAATTTTGGAGTTTCAACTTCAATAAAGACCCAAAACATTTTTTTTTTGAAAGTGTCATGGTTACCAAATTTAAAATACTTTATATCCCTTCACATAGGAGATTTATGAACGAAGAAGAAACATGAATGTAAGTATATTTTATTTTATTTTTTGTAATCTATGTAGTTATGAACTCTTTTGGATTTACAATTTAATTAAAATGATCAAGTTGCAAGATGTAGGGAAATAGTTATTATATTTAAATTGTATTTATATAAGAGCAATATCACTTTTCATTATTTTATAACCACGGACATAAAAGTTACATAATTAGCAACGGTTGATATTTCATAAAATCTTGGTTGTTTTTAGTAAATATCTCAATGTAGTGCCTACCTATGCATAAACATGGTCATAGACGCCTCCTATTTCAAGTAGACATCTAGTGTGCAATTGGTCCCACATAAAGTTTTTTCTTTTTCGTTTTTATAACTTAATAAAAGGCCATACTACATAATATTGTCACATATATTCAGCCATATAATCAATAACAATAACCAAAGTGATTTAAAGTTTCATTGATAAAACTACAAAATAACATCATAAGAAGACATCAATTGCCACCTTTTTAATCTTCCACCCGTCTATAATAACTTGCAAAAATGAGGAAAAAAAGAGGTAAAAAGATGGTGTGTGATGGAATGATCTATCAAGTGAGTTTAACTTAGTAGTATTAACATAAACTCTGTCCTTAGAGGTTGAAAGTTCAATCTCACATCCTACAACTAGTGTTAAAAAAAATAGTAGTAAGAATGATTTTACTAAATATCTTTCATTAATCAATATGTAAATTTTTTTGGTATGGATAGGACGAAATTTTAGCACTACCAACATCACTATATTGTTTTTTTTAATCCATGAGTATCCAGGTCGACTTATACACATCACGTCTAATCTCATGGAACAACTCGTCTAAACCCACAATATTTGAATATCAAGAAAACTTGTTGTCACTATATATTGAACTCATAACCTCTTAATCATTTATCAAGATCATGCTCCCTATTTACATTAGGTCAAGCCATGAGGATTACATCACTATTTTGTAATATTTGTCAATTTGAACATAATTCAACCGATTGAAACATATTGACATTCAAAAGTTTGAATTTACCTACCTATGTTGAACTAAAAAAAAGTTATCTTACCCCCACTTCTTGCCAACTTAGCAGCATATTTTTTTTTTTTTTAAAGAAAATTGTATCAGCGCTTTATTTTCATTATTGAATCATGGAATACTTATTACTTTTGATCATACGACTCAATATAAATGGCAATAATTCTTTATAATTTTTCAAAATTTTGAGACTGGCAGAATCCCCTGTAAAACAAACCAAAAGGCAAACAGAAAAAGAGGTTAGGTGGTCTGAAAAGTCTAAAGACGTAGGTCCATAGAAGGGAAAAAAGAAAAGAAAAGAAAAAAAGGGTCATCTCCATATAAGTAAAAAACAGACACATGGAATTTTATCACTATTATCATCGAGCTTGTATTTCCATTTTGATTTACACCCTAAAGAAATTCACATCCCATATAAAAATAAAGAAATAATCGCTACTGCAAGGCTAAGAAAGAAAAGATATTGAAGAAAATCCGGCAGAGATCCTATTGATGTGTGTGGCATTGGAAATCTAAAACGTGGAACTTTTTCTATGTTTTAGCCAACACACTTTCGGCTTCGAATAGTAAAGGTAAGTTTTACCCAATAACATAAAAAGTCATTTTCCTATCACCTAAGCTTGGGAAAAAAGCTATACACCAATTTAGCATGCTTCAACCCAAGGCCAATGCATTTACTCTTTATACTTTTCCAATTCTTTTGCATCGTATTATGAGGTAGAACTTAGAAGGCAAAATCAATGAGATCTAGGGCTTTAATTTAACATTTTTAACTTCAAAATTTAAGGATGAGAGGAATACTATCCAAATCCTGGTTGAAAAAGTAAATATTATTGAAGCTGGAAGGTTGATATCTACTCTTCCCCTGAGGTCTGATCTTAAAAATCTCCACCCTCTACATCTGTTTACCTGAAACAAAAATGCAAAGCGAAAAGAAATCATTGGTTCATAACAATTCAAAGTACTTACACTTAAAATAATAATATATTTTAAGTTACAATATCATTTTGATTTTTGCAGTTTTTGTTTGGTTTGTTTTGTCTGTTTTTTTTTTTTTAGTTCTTGTAGTTTCAACATATCATTAAAAAATAAAACTTTGTCTGCCCTTAATATATTTTAGAAGATATTTATCTATATTGTGAATTTTCTTGTTAGGAAGTTAATATTAGGGAATTTATTTTAAATAACAAAACTGTTGAAAATATTTATAAGTGATAGCAAAATTTCACTGTCTATTGTGATCTAATTTCACTATCTATCTGTGATAGATAGTAAAATTTTGCTATATTTATAAATATTTTGGTTCATTTTCTATATTTAAAAACAATTCTTATTATTACTATTTAATGAAATTTGATTAAAAGTATTAACTTCAAATTATTAATGCTAAAATCTATTTAAAGTTTTGGAACTAAATAGACAAAAATAGTATTTTAATTTTAACCTATCTTTTAATATATAGAAAGTGAAATGGACAAAAGACAGCGAAAAGAGCAAAAGAGCAAAAATATAGATGATAGATATTCGATGAGCAAGAGAAAGCAATAAAATGACAGAAAGTTCTGATAAGGCACCGGTTGTTGCAGAGAGAATCTCCAGAAAAGGTAGAAGAAGACCAAATGGCGTTTGTACAAATGGGAAAACGATCTTGCAAGAGAATGGCAACGGCATTAATGGTAGCCAAATGAGATTTGAAAAAGGAGAATTTGGAATATGGACCTTCCATACCCTCCCCCCAATCTGAACATCATCAACAAAAGCCTTTATTGGGAGGATCAGTCCTCTGTATCACCCCCACCCTATGATCTAGACACGTGGCATTTGGAGGTCCACCCAAAAAAAATCCTATCCCCAGCTTGTGGTTACCCATTAAAAAAAAGAACAAAACTGGAAAAGGGCCCCACCATGAGAAAATAATGTCATGTGGAAGACTTTAGCATAGCTGATGGAAAACCAGACCATTATCTCAAGACTCAACTTTCTATAGGATAATGACCCTACAGAAAGGCAATTGAAAGAGAAGACAAGGGTCACGTAGTTGGCTAGAGTGACAAGTCATTAGCCAAGGGATGATCCTCATTTGCAGCATTATGTAATTCTGCACAGTGGGGAGGGCGATGGCAAAAGACCCCAAGATTCTATGGGGGAGAGAGAGAGAGAGGGGTGGAGTGAGACAAAAAGAGAGAGAGAGAGAGAGAGAAAGATTATTGGTTAAATGGAAAAGTAAAAGGGCAATGGAAAAGAGCGTGTGAGAGCTATAAGACCTAGAAATCCTATAAAGTTACCAAGATGAATCAAGTTTCTCCACTTTGCCTGGTATAGGAGACAAATCAGTGGATAAGATGGCCAAACTCTGATTTGATTGATCAATACAATAGTTTCTGTTTCCATACACAGCACTCTATACTAATTTGGTTCAAAGTAAAACACACCTCTAATTCCTAGATTTTTAATTAATGCTTTAATCCTTGTATCTATAATTCCTACCCTAAATAATTTTATTGTCAGCATTAAATAGTACTCACTATTTCATTGTAGGTGTTTATTTCCTTCTTTCCTCGAAAGAGTGCACACAAGCCAAAATTCAAAATAAAAGAACTAAAAAAGAGTTTTGACCTATTGATTTTCTTTTATTCTGAATCACAAGGCTCAGTTTCTGTTAAGTGGGGTTTTGGACTAATACCCCCACAGAATTCCTGCAGCAGCATTTTTCTGTTAAATTCATAACGGAGGAAGGGTTTGAATCGTTATAATCCTTTCCTGTAAAAAATTGTACTTTGTTTTCTAAGAATGTTCAAAAGGAAGTTTATTCCTTGCTTTTTTAAAAGAATGAATCTATTTAGGAACCGTAGAGATTGGTTAAGGAGTTTAGTGGAACATAAATACTTTTATGTCCGTGAATGAGGCAAAGACCGAAGACATACCGTTGAACATAGTAACCTTCCTTCGTTACTTTTGCCGCAACAATATTCCATACTGATATGTCTCTGTAGGCTCTCTGCCCACTGCAATTGCTATTAGCTCCCTCTCTCTCTCTCTCTCTCTCTCTCTCTCTCTCTCTCTCTCTCCTTCTCCTTCTCCTTCTGTCTTTATCGCTGTAGTTGATGGAATTTGAGCATTCCAACATGACTCCAAGGAGAAAAGGCCGATCATCGTAGAGGCTCAACAGAAATTGCGCAGCTTCATTGGAAGGCAAAAAGATTACGCTTTGCCCTTTCTCATTTCGCGTTCCTCCTGTATACAAAAAGGTGAATCTTCTTTTGTTGTTTTGGTTCTGACACTCCTGCACAAACCTCAGATTGCAACTGTTGTTGCTTGTCTCTGTGTCTGTGAATCCTTTATAATCTTCCTCAAATACTCAGAAACTATCAAAACCTGCTCTACATTTCAAGACATTTTTGGGATTTGCAGTAGAAATTTTAGAGGTTGACGCTGTATAAATGGGATTTGTGGGAGGCATAGAATGGATGAATACTTACAGTAGGAAGCAATTCCGAAAACTGTTCTGGAGGATGAGAGCTGCGATGAGGAAAGCCATCAAGAACGGAGGCAAGCAGCAGTTCAAGTTCCAGTATGATCCTTGCAGCTACGCTCTAAACTTTGATGATGGATTTTGCAAATTTGAAGCTGTCGCAACTGAAACACCTGCAAAACTTCAAACTTGTTCAAATTTGAATCACTCTGCCATGTGGGTTTTTGTACTTTTGGTGAAACCTGAGTGAATTTTCATGATAGGCAGATCGACTCTTTGCCTGTTCATTTTCTTCATTCTTGATTAGAAGCCATCTAGTTGCATTTCTGTATATCTATGCTTGTGGTATGATCTTCAATTATTAATTGGTTTTGGTTTTGGTTTTGGTTTTGTTTTGAGAGAAAAACTAACCCTAAGGTTTTCATTATCATCCTTGATCCATCCACTCCTTCATTTCAGGTTCTTCCATCTTCTCATACGGCAATCTAAGTGTCTAGTATTTACTAATTTGCTTTCGCAGACAACCCCAGTTCTTGGGTGGGCAAAAGTTGTTTTCTAACAGCTGAAATTGAACAACTCTCATGATAAGCTTTTGCAAAACTGTAACGCGCAATAACAAGCAGGAAAGAAGGGGGAAATGCTATTTTACCATGATGCTAACAAGTGACAGTGTTGGAAGGAAAATGAATGTAGAATTATATTTTGAGTTGTTGAGATCGATAATACAAGTTTTAGGCTTCTAGCGAGTTAAGTTAGGCTCATTTTGGCATAATTATTTTTGAGTTAACAGTACTGTTCTGCTCTGAAAAATCCTAAAATCTTTGTCACAATTTTGGGTGTGGCCCCTCTTCAAACCTAGCAATGAACAGACTATGCACAGTTTTGAATTTGAAATTCCATCTAATCATATTCAAAATTACTGAGAAGTCACTAACAAATCTTCCTATGGGGCTATAATTCACCATTTGCAACTTAATATAAAACGGTCAATTTTATCAGGAAGGTTCAGAAAGGAAAAGAATGCTTGTAAAATGTTATCACAAAACTGAAGTTCCATTGGGAGATTGAATTTGAATTCGATCTTCAAATTTCTCAAAGGTCCTATTTGAATGCCAACTTAAAACACGATGTTAAATTGAAGAACTAAAAAGTTGATAATCTTGACTGGATTTTCCAGGTTAGGCATACAAGGAGAAAAATTCCAGCTCTAGTTTTCAGCACAAGGAAGTGAAACTAGGATGAACAATAGAAGATTAATATAGATATGATTTGCTAATATCTGTGAAGAGAATCAAATTCCAACTTGTATGGAATCTGCAGAGAAAAAGGAGAAACAAAAAGCCAAAAAAGAAAGGTAGACCATAGTAAAATTAAGGGATGAGAATAAAATTATTCAACTTTCCCAAAATGGAACGGTGCACAGTTTTAATATTAAGCCCACAAATAGGGAATCATTCCCTTGTTTCTTAATAAGTTTGTTTAACTTTGAAATTAAGAGAATGCTTTTCCATCATATGTCCCTATTTCCCGCAAATCTAAAAGCAACAAATAACTTATATCGGCCAAAGAATAAAGCATTGCCACACCTAAGCATTTCGTAGATACAGCAAATGTATAATGAGACAAAGAGAATCCAGTCAAACTAAAATAAAATCTCTCTGTTTTGCCCTTTTTTCAGGAAGGTCCATTTTAGGTTTTTTCAGTCATTACAAGTTGTTTTGGCTCGGACTGACGAGTGTGCTCGAAAGAGGTACTGTTGCATCCTTGCTTTCGGAAGAGAGGTAGAGCATCCTATGACAGTTTGGTTTCTTCACTGTGTTACGGAATATTTGGTGGGAGAAGAACAGAAGAGCTTTTCATGGAAAGAGTAGTTCTTGGGGAAGGTGTGATGAGAGACTCACTTTAATACTCTCTTTGTGTTTCTTGCAACAATTTGTTTATNTGGGAGGGTTTATATCTTTTGTGATTACCAACAATTGGAGTACTGTTCTGTAATTGTTGCTCTAGTAGCCACTTTTTAGTTCATGTATCTTTGTTTGTCTGTTTGTTCTTTTTAGGCCCCTTGTTCATTCATTCCACTAAATAAGAATATAAATACTCATGGACGACAGTAATTTCTTATTTTATTATAATATGATAGTGGTAAAAATCAGCAGATGTCTTATAACGCAAATCCACACACACACACACAAAAAAACAAAAAAAAAACAAAAAAAAAACAAAACAAAACTTATAGGAAAACTTACCAACCTTCTGCAGGTTTCTGGCTGGTAAGGATAGCAGCCTTCACCCAGCTGTCCTTAAGCAGTGCAGCATGTGTCCGAGGACGTCTTTATAAAAGCGCACATAGAAACATCTATAAAAGCAAGCAGTGCAATTGTTCTATCCTACTCTTCCATTAAACATTTCGTATAAAAACTATTAATTCACATATTTCACAGATAAGTAAATGTAAATTGAGAGCACGAGACTTCAATGCAAGGTGTCGAGAAAGTGCAGATGTTGTAGGATCAAGCCATTGTCTTGTGAGAATATTTGAGATGCATACAAACTAGTCTGGAACACTCACAAATATCAAAATGATAGGTTAACAAACTATCGATGCTTTTTGGTTATTATTATCTAAGTAATCTCAGCAAATTTAAGAACACATCATATCTTGGTGAATTCGAGTCTTCAACTTCCTCAACTGCATTTCAATTTTCAAGTAACCAAGTCATACTGCCTCCTTAACTGTTGTCCAATCTGTCATACTCTCATCTCAAGATTTTTAGCTGCAGTTCATGTGTAAGGAAATACATGATTAGCGAATGGTTGGATCAAGACGGCCGTACCAGGGAAGAAATGACAGAAATTACCCAATGGAAAAGAATCAATAAAATACTCATCAAACGGAAGGATACATTTCGTCCCAGATTCCATCCAGAATTTCCGACCTGCATCAGCACGTCCCACAGTATAACAAGTTACTATTCAACTTTTTCATGCCCCGTCCCTCGCCTTTACGTCATTAATCCCCTTTTCGCTATCTTCTTAACATAGCCTGGAAGTTAAACTAAGACAAAAATACTAAATTAATTGTAGATAACGTTTCAATCTTTTCAATAGTCGTAGCTATATTAGACATTCACGAGTAGGCAACGTAGTGATGAATATGCAAGATCAGCCCAAAATCATCTTTAACAAATCAAGAGTTTTCGATCATTGTATTTTTCAAAAAGAAATAGGTAGCCTGATCAATTATTTAACATCTGCAATGGAACAGAAGTGAAGAATTAGCATTCCTCCAATCTTTCGTAGATGATCAATCAGGGTCGAACACTGTGTGACACCAATGAACCGCACTCGACGCCGTCGAAACTTCGCAATAACTCTCAAACCTCCGCCCAAATCAGTTCCATCCAAGACAACTGCCTCAAAAATCAAGAACCCCCCCTGTTGCTGCCTTCAAACTGCATAATCAGAGCGCAATGAAAATCCAAATTCATAGTTTACAATTTACTTCACACTGCAGATCTCCAATTCTACACGGAGATGATATCGGCATCAGAGTGAAGAAAACCAAATATGAAAATCATTACTAGAGTTTTCCCGGGAAAATCGAAAAGGAAGAAAGATCGCAAAATAGTGAGTTACAAACGGATCTTCAGGTCCGACGGTCCGTTTCATTTTCACCCAATGGACCTCTTTCTTCTCGCTCACGTTTCTTGTTTGACTGGTCAACGCTATCGGCCCACTGAAATGTTGGGTCTTGGGGCCTTGGCCCACTGAGGAATGTTGGGTATCCTATATATTATTTTTAAGGGATTTTCACCTCAGAAGTTATTTTTGGCCATATATTTTCATAAATATCTTTAAATTTGATTTCAAAAAAGTATTTTAGTGTTATTTTTGGAAAATTTTATACTTTTTCATATTTATCTATATTCATTTTTTATATATATTTTTCCTATTTTTGAAGTTACTTTAATGATAGAGAAGGAAAATACATTTATTATAAAGAGAGAAAATGTATTTAATATAGTTTTCACGTATCAATTTTTTTTTTACAGATTAATGGTTATTTTAAATATAACTTAGAATATTTTGACGGATTCATGATTATTTTAAATATACCTTAGAACATTTTGTTAGGTATTTGAATTTATTATACCCAATACATGAAATATACTACAATTTATAAATTATAGATTAACTCAATGTTGGACATAAATCACTGTATAAACCAATATATGAAATGTACCACAGTATATAAATCTTCATAAATTTCATTTATGTCATAGTATATATATCATAATATAATAATAAGTCTAAATTAAAAAAAAAATACTCGTTTATATCAAATAAACGAATACATATATCACAGTATATATCAAATTTCCTACAATAGCTAAAAAAAAAATACATATATATCACAGTATATATAAAATATAGGAAAAAATAAAGTTCATCTTCCTATGAGGGTTTATAATATATAATCCTCTATTTTCATCTCTTCTTCTGCAGCCATGGCCGCCGAGGATCTCTCTCCCCGTTGTCATCGATCGGATTTGCTCGTCCTGCTATGTCATCGATCGAATCTACACAATTTGTCACCGTCAATTCGCCCCACACCGTCTGTGCCATTGATTCATCCCAAGTTGTTCGTGTCATCTCCTGTTGAGCCATCAATTCGTCTCACGTCTTTGTCTACCGCATGCAACTCACACCGCCGGAAGGAGAAAATAGAGGGAAGAGGAAGAAATTTGTGTGAATTATAAGGGAAAGAATATATGAAATGTATTATTGGGAAGAGAGAATATATACATGGGAGATGGAATATAAATGGGAGAGAGGGTATGCATGGGAGATAGAATATGTATGGGAGAGAGAGAAATAAATAAATAAATATTATATATATATATATATATATATATATATTATAATATTATATATATATATAACATAGGTGAAGGTTAAATTGTAAATGGTTACTGATGTTACTGAAAATCGGAGGCCAATAGGTTTTTTTTGTAAAAAAAAATGAAATGTTCAAGACATCAACGTAATATATGTCTTAATATTTAGGCCTTTTATGTAGAATTTTCTATTTTTAATTTATCATTTTTTTTAATTATTTTATGAAAAAACTTACTTACTCCTCTATCTGGCAGAAGTAGTCGTTCCTGCAGTTTTCAAGGTGGTTTATTTTTATGGTATCAGGTGGCAACCTTGCTTTTTTTTTTTTTTTCCTTTTGTTCCTTCTTTTTATTTTTTTTATGATGGAACATGAGGAGCACAACGGGAACACGGATGCTAATACAATATAACATTAAAATAAATATAATATAATATAATGATAAATTAAATTAAACCTAATATATAAATTAACAAAATATAAAATAAGAAATTTCTCTAGATTCTACACTTTTTCCAATTTTCATGGACTTTGCCCAATGTACGTGTCTTTCGAAACCCACCAAATGCCACTATTTATAGACAATTTGGCAAGTAGGAGGTGGATTACATGAATACTAATAGTGTATAATTTTGAGACATATGTAAAACACTTTGGGAAATGGGGTATGACATATGGTCAATGGACATTGAGCATGCCCATCTTATGGACATCTATTATCGTAATATTTATAATATTCTCCTTTAGATGTTCACTATATATATGAAATATGTCTCACTAAAACCTTGGAAAAATCCCAGTGAAGGAAAAATAGTACACATTTCACATAATCTATTACCCTTTAAAAAGTATTTTTACTCCCCTCATGGAAACATCACTTGATATTTTTCAATCGCGCATTCCAATGTTGTGCACCATTTTTCAAATGTTGTGGTTGGTAAATATTTTGTAAATAAGTCTGTCAGGTTATCCTTCGAACAAATTTGTTGTACAATGATGTCATCATTTTCTTCAAGATCATAAATGTAGAAAAACTTCGGTGAAATGTGTTTTATTTTATCTCCTTTAATATACCCTCATTTGATTTGAGATATGCATGTTGTGTTGTTTTCACATAATATGGTTGGAAGATTTTTATTAGAAACAAACCACATGTTCCACGAATGTGCTGAGTCGTTGATCTTAGCCCTAAACATTCTCGACTAGCCTTGTGAATTGCAAGAATTTCAGTATAATTTGAGGAAGTGGCAGTTATGGTTTGTTTCACCGATCACCATGATATAGTAGTTCCTTCACATGTGAATAGATAACCTGTTTGAGATATAATTTTATGTGGATCAAATAAATATCCAGGATCTACATAACCAATTAGATCAAACTTTGATTTATTTGAATAAAACAACCCATGTTGATCGTTCCTCGGATATAATAGAGCATATGTTTAATTTTGTTCCAATGTCTTTTTGTTGGAGAATAACTATATCTTGCTAATAAATTGACTGAAAATGCAGTATTGGTCTTGTATTATTAGCGAGGTACATAAGTGCACTAATTATTGGGTTGTATGTCCTAAAACTCACAGTTTGTAAAGTTAAACATTTTCTTTAATCAATAAAGATGTTATTGTCATTTATTCAATTAAAGTGTTGTTGAATATGTAAACTGCACTTGTAAAGATTAAATCCAATAAACTAAGATCCATGGCTATTACACGAATACTTGAATTTTATGTAAAGACATAAAGATGGATCAAGTTCGAGTAAATAGTCAAAACGGTCTATAGTATACAAATGAGGTTGGATACCTTATTCTAGTAACACTATCGGACGCGGCCCACTTTGTAAATAGTACAAACAATGTGATCTTGAATCGTTCATGTGGTGATATGAGAAATAGAAGCGTCCTATGCAATGAGTTTTCATAAGATCTGACCAAGAAATAAGTCATTATTACTTTACAATTTTGTCTACTGTTTAAGACTGACTATTTCGAATAGATGACCTAAGTAACTTTACCTTAATCCCGAGCTAACTATGAACTCTTGTTTATTTGGGATTATCTTTAGATTTTTCATAGGTGAGGGTTGGCTTAACAACGCCAGCTCAATAAGCCTCTCATTTCAGGGGTAAGACTGGATAGATTGCTGGGGACATAGGGTGCAAGACGGAATTCACACCTACCCGATTTAGGGATAGGAGAAACCGAGAAAGGTTGTTTACTGAATATAGGTCTTGAACAAGGGGCCCCACCCTCTCACTGGTTCGAGAGGGATTCAGTTTAGTGATTGGATCACAAACTAATGGTTCATTAGAGAACCAGTGAAACTTAAGGAGTAAAATGTAATTTGGGATGTAAAACAACATTTGACCCAACTGTCATTACGAACAGCATGTGAAGGATCGACTTACTAATTATGGTTAAATCAAGTGGATGGAAATATATCTACAGTGAGAAGAATGCAACTATCGAGCTATAGTGGTGTGTCTCCGATAGCTAACGAATATTGATTAATTCGATTTAAAGAATTTAGCCAAATAATCTCAAATCGTTGGAGCTCATGATATGTAGGTCCATAAGATCCTCTCTACTAACTTGTAAAACAGGGATACCTTGGATTAGTGAATTGAGTGATTTTGAAATGTTCAAAATCAAAATTAGGTTTTCAATTTGAAGTGTTCGAATTGAATTTTAATTCAAATGTTCAAATTAAATTTAGGATTTCAATTTGAAGTGTTCAAATTGCAAATTAGGGTTTGAATAATTATATTTGATATAATTAAACGTTTATTTTATTAAAATTGAATAAATTCGAGAGTTAAAATATTTAAATATTGATTTAAATATTAATTACATGTATAGGATTTATGTTTAAAGTTACGTGTTTGATTAATTTAATATTTGATGTTAAATTATTATTTAATTAATTAAATAGTTTAATTAATTAAAAATCAATATTAATTTTTTTTCAAATTTCAAATCAATTTTAGAAATTGATTTTTGGAATTGATTTAATTTTGAATTAAATCAAAATAAAATTGAAAATTGAATTATTTATAATTGGAAATTGAATCTTAATGGAAATTTCCAATTTGTTTGAAAATTGAAGTGGGTTCATTCAATCTCTACACCTAGCCCACTTCATGGTTGAAATTGAAGTGTCAGTGAGCATTATCAATTAATGCTTGCATGAAAAAGATACATAAAAACTCTCAATTTTCACCGATTGATTAGGAGGAAGGCTGGAAAATAGTTTTTTACAGAAAATTTTGTATGTCTCAAAAAACCCCATCTTCTCTTGCTCAATTCACTTTAAATCTGAGTTCCACCACTCAAATCTAAGGCTCAGAATAGTAGAGAAAATCTCTTGGTAGTTCACCGTAGAATTGAAGTTTAGAATTTGTGGAGAACATCTCGGATTTGGAGGATTCTTCAAAGATATAACTTCTTGAAACCCTTCTTTTTGTAAAATCTGTTTTGCATGCTTTTAGTACTCAAATTAAATGTAATTAGAATACTTATTGATTCTGATTGCTTTCGTTGCATGTTTTCCATCACCAATTGCATTAAGATATGATACTTCAGAACCAAGAAGTTCTTCATTATCATCTTAAGGTCGAATATATCTTTCTTCACATCTAGTGAACAAACTTCCATTGGAATGTTCAATGAATGTGCTTTGTCCATATAAAATCTTTTCAAAACTTTTCCTATATAAGTTGACTGATAAACAAATATTTCATATGCTAAATATGAATTTTGCAACCTGGGCAAAATTTTGTTTTTTTAAGATCTTTCATCCTAAATTATTCTATTGCCTTTCAAAGCTCTACAGGAGTCCCAATTATATTTAAACCATCAACATATACAATTATAATAGCAAAATCTTTACTATGATTTTTTCTTTTTTTATAAAAACACATGGACATATTGAATTATTTTGATATTCATCTTTCAACAAATATCTACTCTGACGGTTGTACCACATTCATTCTGATTGTTTCAATCCATATAGCGATTTTTGTAACTTTATTGAATATAATTCTAAAAAATTTGATTTATATGTTTTAGGTACCTTAAATCTTTTTGGGATTATCATATAAATATCATTATCAAGAGATCCATATAAATATCTTGTAACTACACCCATAAGATACATATCCAGATTTTCATATATAGTCAGACCAATTAAATATCTTATTGTAATTGCATCCACCAACGGAGAATATGTCTCCTTATAATCGTAGGGTTGGCACGGGGTCAGGTCGGGGCGGGGATTCCCCGTCGGGGAAACGGGTCTCCGCGGGCCCCATTCCCCATTTTTCCGCGGGATTCCCCTACTAATTCCCCGTAGGGAATCCCCTATTAGATCCCGCAGGGATTTTTCATTTTTTTCTTTTAATTTTTAAAGTTTAGGCTTGACTTTTGGGCTTAAATTTAGAATTTATATATTCAATATTGGGCTTACAACACTATAAGTGTATAGTATACATTATAAACATACATATAAATAAGTTATTTTATATATTATAAATATATATTTATAAAATATTAAAAAATATAACTATATAAAATTGGGGTAGGGGTCAGGGCAGGGATACCATCCCCGTCCTCGAACAGGGCTCGAATTTTGCCAACCCTAATCAATACCAAGTCTTTGCAAAAAAAACCTTATGCAACTAGTCTTGCTATATATCTTATGACCTCATTATTTTCATTTCTTTTCCTCACAAATATCCATTTGTATCCCACAAGTTTGACACCTTCTGGTGTTCGGATTACTGGTCTAAAAATCTGATCTTTTGAAAGTGAGTTTATTCTTGCCTCGATTGCTTCTTTCCACTGAAGCCAATCTTTTCTATGTCAAAATTCTTCAACATATTTTGGTTCATAATCCTCATTTTTCAATATAATATCAAGAGCAACATTATACGCAAAAAATTTGTCAATAATTACATGAGTTTGGTTCCATCTTTTTCTTATCATGACATAGTTTGTTGAAATCTCATTATTATCTTTATGTATTCCACTTTTCTTGTTAGTCATGTCATGAATTTTTTCATGGGCATTTATTTCCTCAACCAAGTCTTTTTTACTATTAATTATTTTTCTTTTTCAAGAATTTTTATCTTTGGAACCCACTAATCTATCATGCTTCTAGCATGTTTTAGACTCATTGGTGGCAACTTATTGTGTTGGGATATCAATTTTTTATGGAACATTTGTAACTAGTATATGTGACTTAGTTACTTTCTTTGCATTTATAAATACATCTAGTAACTAATTTACTATATTTTGTAAATGAATTATTTTATGAACTTCAAGGTCACATGGATCTGTAAGAGGATCTAAATGAGACAACAACGATGCATTTCATGTAATTTCTTTTTCCAACTTCTTAACTTCTCCCCCTAGTGTCAAAAAAATTGTCTCATTAAAATGACAATCAGCAAACAGTGCAGTAAATACATCTCACGTCAAGGGTCCAACATATTTGACAATTGATGGGGAATCATATCCAATATATATTCTTATCCTCCTTTAAGACCTATCTTAGTACGTTTTATGGAGCAATTGGAACATATATTGCACATCTAAAAATTCTCAAGTGAAAAATATATGACTCATGGCTATAAACTAATTGTAATATCAAGTACTTATGATAAGATACTGGCCTAATGAATACAAGTGACACTGCATGCAAAATAGCATGTCCCCATACAGATGTAGGAATCTTAACTCTCATAAGCAATAGTCTAGCAATTAACTGCAAACGTTTTATGAATGAATCTGCTAAACCATTTTGTGTATGAACATGAGCTACAAGAGGTTCAACACTTATCCCAATCAACATACGATAATTATCAAAAGCTTGGATGTAAATTCATCAGCACTATCAAGACGAATGGTTTTAATTGTATAACTAGTAAATTATACTCTTAACTTAATTATTTGAGCAAGTAATTTTGTAAATGCAAGTTTTCGACTTGATAATAAGCACGCGTGTAATCATCTGCTGGATGCATCTATTAATACCATAAAATATCTAAATGCTCCACTTGGTGGGTAATAGGTCCACATATATTACCATGAATTTTTCTAAAAATGCAATTGATTCAGTCCTCACTTTGACTAGAGATGGTCTAATGATTACCTTACCTGGAGAGCAAGCATCACATGATAATTCATCAGATTGAAGAATGTTTTGACTCTTCAATGAATGTCCATTTGAATTCTCAATAATTCTTCTCATCATTATAAACCCTAAATGACCTAATCTATCATGCCAAATGATAAATATGTATGGATTTATGAACTTCGGATTCATTGTTGCATATGTTTCAATTACTCATATATGAGTATAATACAGTCTAGAAGATAAAGCAAACAACTCTTCCATATACGTTTTTCGTGTGAGACATTATATATGATATAAAGATACTTCATATTATTCTTTATACAGTTTCAATATGATAACCACTGCAACGTATATCTTTAAAATTAAGTAGATTTATCTTTGATTGACTAGAGAACAATGCATTGTCAATTGTATATTTTCCTCCTCTAGGTAAAATAATATTTGTTTTTTCAAACCTTCAATTAGGTTTGCAGAACCTTATATTGTATTGACTTTTGCTTCCAATATTGTCAATTTGGAAAAGTATTTTCTACTTGTAAGTCTTGTATGTATAGTTGCACTATCTGCCATATATAGATATTCTTTACCCATTTTTTAGTCATCCAACATATGAAAATGGTTCAGGTTTATTCATTAAAAGAAATTAATTACAATAAGAAAAATAATACTTGGAATACACAAAAGTTAACATCTATTGAGAGGAGAAAAAAACATGGAGATGATTTTTTTAAAAAAAATCAAGTCATAAATATTTTCAAAGTCGAAGGAAACACTTGATGTCCATCAATTATTCCGATTTTCTCTTAAGGAGATTTAAAGAAGTCGGCCACATCCAAATTTTTCATATGGGATGAGTCAAATATATTGTTATCCTGGTCGACAAAATTTGCTTCCACATTTTTCTCTTTTTTCTTCAGGGAAGCTTGATACAGATCAACTAGGTACGTGGCCAATGTCCAATCATTCCACATCAGAAGCATTTATTTTCAACACTTTTTGAACTCTTATCTTGTGGAGCTTTTCCTTTGTGATCATCATTTTATGTGGTTCTTTTGAAATTTGAATGATTATAACGACCACCACGAAAATAATAATTATTTATTCCTCTGCCACAGTCACAACCTTGACCATGACCACGACCACGTCCTCGATCATGATTATTAAAATTCACAACATTCACTTCGGAGGAATGGTATTGTCCTAGTTGATCAAGATTCGTGATTTTTTATTAATAACTTGTTATTTTGTTCGACCACGAGAAGACATGAAATTAGTTTAGAATATTTTTTAAATTTTTCTCTCGATATTGTTGCTGCAGGAGCATATTTGAGACATGAAATGTAGAAAATGTCTTCTCTAACATATCAACATCAGTAATTTTTTCTCCGCATAACAACAGTTTTGAATTGATTTTAAATAATATGAACTTATAATCACTTACTGATTTGAAATCTTATAGCCTCAAGTGCATCCACTCGTAACGAGTTTTAGAAAGAATAACTGTTTTTAATTATCATACATCTCTTTCAAATTTTTTCCACAAGATATAAGAATCTTTATTATAAGATACCCCATTTTCAATCCCTGAAGGAAAACCATAGCTTTTGTTTTGTTCTAACAATAGTCTCTCAAAGATTTATAGCATCTAGGTAGATTTCAGCATCGAGTACCCATGACAAATAATTATTGTCGTTAATTTCAAGTGCGGCAAATTCTAATTTTGTGAAATTTGTTATGGCAGCACTATCATAAAATATTGTATTTATGTTAGAAATTTAATATATATTAAATATGTAAAATAACGTTAAATTTATTAATTATAACGAAGAGGGAAAAACCGACATACCTTTAGGACCTACCTTTAGCGAGGAAAATGATAAGAGTTCATGCTGATAACGTGTTGTGAACTTGAGGAGCACAACGAAAATGCAGATACCAATAAAATATAATTTTAAAATAAATTAAACATAATATATAAACGAACAAAAAAAAAAAAATTAACAAATATAAAATAAGAAATTTCTCTAAGTTCTCCATTTTCTCCAATTTTCATGAACTTTACCTAATGTGTGTCTTTCAAAATCCATCAAATGTCACAGCAGTTTGGCAAGTAGGGGGTAAATTACATGAACACCTCTGTAGCTTACGAGTTTACGTTCATCTCTGGTCGGATACAGTTTTCTTTCTCTTTCTCCCTAGTTAATAGTGTGTAATCTTGTGACATATGGATAATACTTGATAAATGGGGATATGACACATGCTCAATTGATACTAAGCACGAACTTCTAATGGGGATCTATTATTACAAAAATTTTGAAAAAGAAAGAATGAAGGGATGACAAAATTATCCTTCAACATCCATCAATTCATTCCAGAAACTCTTTGAGAAAATTCATCGAATAAATTTGAAAAATTTTCTATATGATTGGATAACTTGGATTTACAATTCAACATAAATATCATACATTCTTCCAATTTTAGAGATATCTCAAGTGCGTATTTCATAAATGGTATTGTATAGTATTTTCAATTAATCAATTGAAAAGAAAGAGTTTAAAATAAAAATGAAATTGATATTGCCAAAATTTTTATAGAAAAAATAAAGAGATGTTATTTTAGGTTACAAAACATATCTTTAACTCTCAACATTCAATTCATTATTTGAAAATAAATGATATTGTAAAGGTGAGAAAAGAAAATAAGGAAATAAGGAAAAACTATAAATTAGAAAATATAAAATTGGTTACGTAACTGAAAATAGGTTTAGGTTATGAAACTTATTTCTCACTTTGTTATTTAAACTCTTAGTTTCAATTGATTAATTGGAAATATGGTATTATGTATATGAGAAAATAGAATAAAAAATTATAAATTTACAAATTTAGAAGAAAAATTATTATTGAAAAAAGGGAAAAAATATATGTTTTATGAAAACAATGAGAACGAAGAAAAGGGCTGTAAAGAAAATAAAAAGAAGAAAAAGAAGAAAAAAAAAATAGAGGGAACGAAAGAAAAAACCCGATTGCCATGTGGCACCATAAAATGAGTCACGTTGCAAGATCAAAGTGAGCATATAAAGACCCGTTTGATAATGTTTCCGTTTCCTATTTCCTGTTTCTCGTTTTCTATTTTTTGTTTTTTGTTTTCTATTTCTTTTTTTTAAACAAAAAAACAAAAATATGTTTGATAACTATTCATGTTTCTTGTTTCTTAAAAAAAGAAACAAAAACAGAAACTTGTTTGATAACTATTTTTTGTTTCTCGTTTCTTGTATTTTGTTCCTTTCTCGTTTCTTGTATTTTGTTCCTTACATTTTTTTTCTTCATATTTTATAGTTTAATTATAATCTAATTATATAAAATAAAAAGATATATAGCATGCATTAAAGTATAAAAAATAGTTATCAAATATTTAAACTATCGAATACACATAAATCCCAAGGTAAAATTAATATCGATAATACAATCGTTTCTATAATTCATATGTTGCTAAAATTTGATTTATAATATTATTTCTCACTCAAGTCGTTTCTTTTAAATTTTAAATGACGTAGTCTCAAATCTAACTCAATTATATTATTATATAAGTATCGTGGTTGTAAAAATATTAAAATAATTTAAATAAATATTTGAGTAAACAAAATTTATATTATTATAAAATTATAATAGGTTTTGTATGTCAGAAAAATTAAAAATATATAAATTTTAAAAATATATAAAAATGCATTTTGCAAAATTTAAAATTCAAAATTCAAAAAAAATTATATATATACATATTGAAAAGAAAAATTATTTTAAATAACAAAAATGTTGAAAATATTTACAAATAATAGTAAAATATCACAGCTTATTTGCGATAGACCGTGATAGGCAGCGAATTTTGCTATATTTATAAATATTTTGGTTTATTTTCCTATATTTGTAAACAATCCTATTGAAGATTTGAAATTTGAAAATAAAAATAATATATAAATCTAAATATTTAAAAATAACCGTAGTGAAATTTTGAAATTTGAAAATAAAAATAATATATAAACCTAAATATTTGAAAATTCAAAATTCAAAATTAGATTAAAATATAGATATTAAAAAATAATAAAGAAAATAAATAATTATAAAAGAAAAATAAAAATAGAGAAAAATAAAATATAAATGAAAGAAATATAAAAAAATATTGAGAAAAAGGAAATATAAAAGAAATAAAGAAGAAAAAAATAATTATGAAATTTTTTAAAAAAAATATAGAGAAGAATAAATATAAAAGAAAGAAAGAAGAAAGAAAATATAAATAAAAGAAATATTAAAAAATTAGGAGAAAACGGAAATATAAAAAGAAAAAAAAAAGTCCCATGTGAGATTTAACCTCATTTTTAGAAACATTTCTCAAATTTTGGGAACAAGACACATGAATGATTATTAAACAAGTCAGTCTTAAAAAATGAGAAACAGAAATAGGAAACGGAAACGTTATCAAACGGGTCTTAAGTTTTTCTCTTATTTTATTTTATTTACTCTTAGTCGGTACAAGGCAAGTATGGAGAGTTTTCTTTTTTCTTTTTTTCTTTTTTTTTTTTTATATATAAATTTTAAAGTTTGGTTCTTAACTTTGATGTTCGTGCACAATAAATCTTTGACAAACTTGTTCACTTTCTAAGAAAAATATTTGATTTATTAGATAGAAATTTGAATTTTGCATATGTTCGAACTTTAAACTTTCAAATTTTGTATTCGATTAGATATGTAAATTTTAAAAATTGAAGTTCGATGATCAACTTTGTAATTTTGAAAGTTCATAGATCAAATAAACACAAACTTCTAATTCGAGGACTAACTTTGTAATTTCACCTTTTTAATACAACTTGAATGATTTATCTTTTAAATACTTTATCGACCATACAAATAGTTATATTCCAAAAGTTTCTTTTCTTTTTTCAACAAAGCAAAACTACGTTTTGAAATATGGAATCAAACAATAAAATATTTTATAAATATTTGTTTATAAAGTAAAATAACAGTTTAATACAATCACTCTTTTTCGCCATATATCCAATAATTATTATAAAAGTGAACGTCATATTAGGGAGATTATATGTAATAATTTTCTCAAAGTGGCTTTTAATGTAAGGTACATGTTACTAATTAAAAAGAGGAGTGGAGACAAATTTTCTACAAACTAAGTTAAGGAAGTACGTTTTAATTTGATTAGTTGACATAGTCAATGTTGATTGGGCAACATAAAGGTGGATGATTAGACCGTATAAACTCTACTTTATATGTTACACGTTGAATATAATATCAAAGTAAAAAAGTTTGAGGATGCGATTCATGTGTTGATTTTAGACTCCATAAGCCTCCAAATTATTCCATGTTGAATATGGGACCAAAAAAAATAGGGTTGGATATGTCTCACCCACAACCATATGTGCAAGTTGTGAATGGTGTGACTTTTCTTATATATATATTTTGAGACAATCATATTTCTATTTGCAATTTTGGTGTGGTTTGGTTTGTACTTAAATTACTATCAGTGATGATTTGTCGGTGAAAATTGAGTTTTTAAAAGAAAAATGACTTTTGAAAATCCTACATTGGTTAAGTTGAGGAATGAACTCTTCTTCTCATACTTCCATGTTGGACCTTGGGTTTGGGTCCCAGGGATACCCATATTTTAGAGGCAGTGAGGAGGTAGACCAATTTAAAGGTGTGAGTTTCTGATTGACAACAGTGCATTTTCGATCGAGACCTTTTTTAGACTGTTTTATCTTTAAGATATGTGATTATTGGACGATGGTTGGCGAGCATAGACAATGGTGGAATGAAGGTAGAGATATTTAGGAGGATTGGGAAAGCATTTTGATCATTTACATATGCCATGAGAAATGTTCACACCATTAAACGTTTTAGATATCCTTTTTAAAAATTTGATTTCAATTATTTCATTCGAAATGACTTTCATCATTTAGTTTATTTTTTAAAAATGTATTTTTGACTTGTTGCTCAATATTATAAATTTTACTAAAATGACTTTAAAAAATGGATTATTATAGATTTAATCCTTTTGAGAACTATTTTCATAAATATCTAAATATTCGGATATTTTCATATATGGGATTTAATATTATTTTCAGACAAAAATATTCCTTCTATTTTTATATATTTTTACAGTAGAGAGATAAAATGCATTTATTATATATTTTTAGATATTCAGGAAGTATCTTTAATATTGAAGAGAGAAAATGCATTTATTATTTTCTATTATTATTTGAGATTTCTTATCATTTTCAATTTGAGAAAGAAGATGCATTTAATATGATTTTATTTTTCATTTAACGCATTTGACGTATCAAGCAACTGATTTTTCTAGTAAATTCATGGTTATTTTAAATATATCTTAGAACATTGTTTTAGATGTTTGCAAATGTTTTAACCAATACATGAAATATAACACAATATATAAATCATAAATTGACTCAATGTTCAACATAAATCCCAATATATAATCGTAAATTTCTTTTATATCATAGTATATATAATCTCAATAAATCAAAATTTAACAACACCTCTCTAATAGAAGTGTGATTCAAAATTAATTTAACAACTTCAATATACCACACTATATTACAATATATCATGAGTTCCATTTATATCACAACAATATAATATATTTCATATTTTCAAATAAACAAATGCATAAATCAAAATACATATATATTTATGTTTGAAGTCAAACTTGGGGACAAAAAATTATATTAATTTGAAATGAAAAAAAAAATCTCAACTAATTAATAATATATAATAAATTCATTTAAAACTTAGATGGGATTTATTGGAATTTCTGACTAATTAAATGGAATTTATGATATGAAAGGATTGGAATTCCCTATAACATAAGTAATTGGACGCATTAATCTCTAAATTTCATTCTACAAAAAGTACAACATAATTCAGAGTGGTGGAAAGCATGGAAAATATAAACCTAAGCATGTTTTCTACACTGTTAAAATAGAAAGGAAGAAATTCAGAAATCACTCACCTTTGAAGACCAAATCTTCACATTCCTCTCCAACTCAAGTCGTCTTCTCCCGATCTCACGAACTTGGTATCCACTAATTCAACGAATAAAAATGGACACCACCAAGGGGTCTTAATGATACGAGATTAATTTATTAAATTCTCTTAATCAAACTAATCAACATTCATTAACTGTTGAGCTAACGATAGGACCTTATGGATCTATAGATTGAAACTCTAATGATACAAGATTAATTTATTAAATTCTTTTAATCAAATTAATTAACATTCATTAACGATTGATCACTCCACTGTAGATGGACAGTTGAACTCTTCGCACTATAAATATATTCATGTGTCCATTGGATATAACCAATCAGCATTGTGTTGATTCTTCACATATAAGTACAGTTGGGTCAAATTACTATTTTACCCATGTAGTTACATCTAACTTCTTAAGTACCATCGATCTCTCTAATGAATAACTAATCATAGTTCAACTATGACCGAACCCCTCTCAAGCCAGGAGAGGGTGGGACATATCATTGTTCAATCCCTATAATCAATCCTTAGGGGAGCAATTTATCTTCTAACCCTATAGAGGATAAGTGAATTCCTTTTTGTGTAGCTTGAAGGAATCGTGAGGCCCGCAGTGGAAGCGGGATAATTTCCAATTTTAGGTATTTCACATAATCAAAATGTATAGAACAAGAATTATGCATCAACACAAAATTTACAACATGCTTGATAGAAAGGAGGGATAAGGGAATAAGAATTTACTTACCCTTGAAGCTAATAATTTTCACGAAAATCCTCCTCTCCGATCATGAACAATCACGAACAATACGTACAGTAATAGATCTCAATGTGGACACCACCACAAATTGAACCTTCTGCATTTTCCTTTAGGGGGTTTGAAATTTCAAGAGGTACGGGCTCTTAAATCTTTTGGGACGAGGGAGAGATTTTAGAAAGAAAAAAAAACTTTCTATGTGTTCATGGAGAATACCAGAGAGAGATCTATGTGAGGCCAGAAGAAGAATATCAAATCTTCTCCAACCCCACCAACAAACGTTTGTCAAATGAGAGAAAAAATAGGGGAGGGATTTCCCAAATTAAATTCAAAATTTAATTTAACAAATAATAATAATAATAGTTTGATATATATTTGTATGATAACTAACTTATCATATAATATATATTAAACCATATGTTATATCGTATATAACACATAACCTATAATTTTTATATTGTATAAAATACAATATAACCTATAGTTTTTATTTCTCTCAATGATGTATGGAATTTAATATAAATCACATTTATACTAAGTTTAATTATATGAATCACATTCATATAATTAGTATTTGAATCATATATAAATACTTAATTCCTCTCAAAATAAAATTTATATTATAATGTATAAAAAAAATTATATTAATTATATCACACATATAATTAATTTTAATTTAATTATATCATATATAATTAATTCTATCAATTAATTTGAATAATTCAAATTAATCTAAAATTAATTCTCAATAATCCATGTTGAGCTACAGAGAGGAACTCATGTACTTTTAGATTGAGACTTCAATGGTACTCGGATAATTAATTAAACTCCTTTAATTAAATTATCCAACATCCATTAACTGTCGGTCACTCTACTAAAGACCGACAACTGCATTATTCGCACCACAGATGTATTTTTGTGTCCATTCACAAATTGCTCGTAAGTACAATTGGGCCAAAATTATCATTTTGTATTCTTCTTTAAAGGGACAAAAATTTCATGAAATCTTTTGGAAAGAAGAAGAGATTTTAGAGAGAAAAAGAAACCTTATGTGTGTTCTTGGAGAATGTCAGAGAAAGATCTGTGTGAAACCAGAAGAAGTAGATCAAATATTCTCCAATTCCACCAACACACATCTCTCAAATGAGAGAAAAAAACAACTCCCTCTCAAATTAAATTCAAATTTTAATTTAACAAATAATAAATAAATTAATATATATTTATATGATAACTAACTTATCATACAATATATATTAAATTATATGTTATATCGTATATATTACATAACTTATAGTTTTTATATTGTATCAAATACAATATAACCTATAATTTTTATTTCTTTAGATGATGTATGAAATTTAATATAAATCACATTTATACTAAGTTTAATTGTATGAATATCATCCATATAATTAGTATTTGAATTATATATAAATACTTAATTCCTCTCAAAATAAACTTTATATTATAATGTATCAAAAACATTATATTAAGTATATCACACATATAATTAGTTTTAATTTAATTATATCATACATAATTAATTTCCTAAATTAATTTGAACAATTCAAATTAATCCAAAATTAATCTAAAATTAATTTTCAATAATTCCTATTGAGCTATAGGGGGACCTTATGGACTTATAGATTAAGAGCTTCAATAGTACTTCAATAATTAATTAAATTATCCAACATCCATTAACTGTTGGTCACTCCACTAAAGACCGACAACTGCACTATTCACACTACATATATATTTATGTGTCCATTAGATATAACAAGTCAACAGTGTGATGACCCTTCACAGATTATTCGTAAGTACAGCTGGGCCAAAATTATCATTTTACTGTTGTAGTTATATCTAACTCTTTAAGTACCACTGATCCTTCTAATGAACAATAAGTCATAGTCCAACTATGACCAAACCTCTATGGGGCTAAGAAAGGGTATGGTACCACATTGTTCAAGTTCCAGAATCAGCCCATAAGGGAGCAATTTATCTACTTACCCCGACATTAGGGAAGTAATGAATTTCATCTTGTGTAGCTGTGTTCCCAGCTCCCCAATCAGACGAATCTCCAAAATGGTTGGCTTATTAAGTCCGTGATCTTGTCACTCTCACCCATACAAATTAAATGACCGCCTTCATAGGCAAAAGTTCATAACTCACTCATGATTTAGATCATGTCACCTATGGTCATCCTGATGAAATGTAAGTCTCTACTATTAACGACAATATATAAAGAGACTGTTCATTTAGTGGTCTGGTCTTATACAGACCTTTTCGTATATAACACCCCCACTCACATGTCTCTACATGAATGATTAGGATCAGATCATTTGTAGCACTTTACAATAATTGTAACATCTACATAATGGGTCGTATTTGTAGTGTCACCATGATAAGGTATCTAGTTTTATCCATTTACTACATACCATTTAGGTTACCACTTAAACATGATCCACGTGTATGTCTCTACATACATGTTTAAACTACAGAAAATAACCTTGAATATTAGTTTATTGGTTTTGTGGGTTAATGCTACTAAATGTCGAATAAAATATCGCATATTTTATTAAATAAATAAATTGTTTGTACATTACAACTACAAACTACAAAACCCACGAGATTTAGTACATCAAACCCAACACTGTGTTCTCAGCTCTCCAATCAGATAAATCCCCAAAATGGTAGGCTTATTGAGTCAGCGAATTTGGCCACTCTCACCCATATAAATAAAAGGATCGCCCCCATAGACAGGAGTTCACAACTCACTTAGGATTAAAGTCAAGTCACTTATGGTCATCCTGGTGAAATGTAAGTCTCTTATAGCAACGATGTTATAAAAAAAATTACCATTCGTGGTTCGGTCTTTATATAAACTATTTTCTATAAGATGACTCCACTAATATGTCTTCATTGTATTACTTTGCAATAATTGTAACAACTACAAAATGGACCGTATCAGTAGTGTTACTAGGATAAGACACCCAACCTTATCCATATACTACAGAACATTTAGGTTATCACTTAAACATTATCCACTTGTATGTCTTCACATACATGTTTAAGTTACACCAGATAACCTTGAATCTTAGGTTAATGGATTATTGTACAAGTAATATAAAAGCAATCAACCATTGATTCAACTAACATAAAACTACGAGGCTTTAGGACATACACTCCAATATGATATATACTATGATATAAATGAAATTTATGATATACACTATGATTTATGTTGAATGTTGAGTGATTTATATATCGTGATATATTAAAATTGTAAAATTAATTTTGAATTACACTGCTGTTAGAGAGTTGTTGTTAAATTTTGATTTATTGAGATTAAACATAGTATAATACAACAAAGATTTACGATATATACTGGGATTCATGTTGAATATCGAGTCAATTTCTTATTTATATACTGTGGTATATTTCATATATTGGTTGGAACATTTGCAGACATCTAAAACAATGTTCTAAGGTATATTTAAAATAACTATGAATTCATAAAAAAAAAAAAAACCAATTGCTTGATACGTCTAAATGTGTTAAATGAAAAATAGAATCATATTATATGTATTTTCTCTCTCTAATTGGAAATTAGAAGAAATTTCAAATAATTAATAGAATATAATAAATACATTTTCTTGCTTCAATATTGAAGATGTTTTGTAAATATGGAAGAATATATTAATAATTACATTTTCTGTTTCCAACGGTCCACCACAAGAAGTATAAATGTAAGTAGACTAAAAGGTAATTTGATCATAATTTTTGTGTAATTAATCAACCCACTTAGACCTTTGTGGAAATAATAAAAAAGGTTGACATAATTAAAATATAGGGACTTTATTAAAGTTCTATATATTGTTATTAAAAAATAAAAGAGAAAAAAAAAAGTGAATTCAAAGAATCCACACATACCCTTCAACACATTAAAACCGAACCTTTTATTTGTGGATCAGGAGCTTGATGGGTTAGCTTGGCACAAAATGAGTGAAGCGGCGAATAACTCAAAAGTTAAATGTAGGGATGTTAAAAAAATTACCAACCCGGACTACCCAATCCTACCCAACCCAAACCGCAAGGGTTGGGTTGGGTTAGATTTTATTTTGGGTTAGATTGGATTAAAAATGTTAAAAAAAATATTAAATTTAGGTTGGGTCAAGGGTTACCCCATTTCAGGGTCGGGTCGACCCAACCCGAATATATATATATATATATATATATATATATAAGTAACGGAAAAAACAGTCAAATTAAAAAAAAAACAAAAAACAAAATCGGTGACCCAACCGAAAAATTTTGGGTTGAGTTGACCCTCCAAAAAAGAACTAATAGGGTTAGTTATTAGCCAACTCAAATTTTTGGATTGGTCCACAAAAATCTTTCATTCCGGACTATGTACATCCCTAGTTATATGTATATGGTGTTTCAAGGATAATATTAAATATATTAATGAATTGAATCTTTAGATACTTAAGTCTGGTTAAGCTTATTTTGAGTTGACCCTCGTTCATAACAATAATTCTATAAAGTAAAATTATCATTTTATCGAAATTATTTTTGAATGATTAGAAATGTATGTTCAATAATGATCTTAACGATTTTAGAATTATTTCAAAATATGTCTTGAAACTAACAAAACTTTTCTAATATGGAATAAGTTCCAATGCTGTAAATGGGAAAAAATGTTAAGAATTGGGAGAGGAATGTCACTCCTTATGAGGAGATCGAACGATATTTCTTGCAGATGTCGAATGGTAACAACGACAACTTCAACAGCGTCTCGTGACAACGATGGTGAAAATTGGAATCATATACCAAGTCTTTTTTCTGCTTTTTATTATATATTTTATTTTCTATTAAAAAAACATCAATCCACCCAATTATTTTTCAATTGTATATTTTAAAAAACTACTGTGCCAAAAATTTAAAATTACGTATTTAAACTATTTTACAAAATAAAAAAAAAATTCCGTTAAGACATTTGTTTTTAAAATTCCACGAGAGCGCTTACACACACACCAATTTTCATATAATCAATTGGAATTTAGCCATGCGTTTGTTGCCGATGGAAGACGCCAACGCCGACCTGCAGCGCCTGGTGCATCACGTGCCTCAGAGGCCTTCAAAAGTCAAACACGGCCGGGCCTACTTTTTTTTTTTTTCCTTTTTTTTTTTTGTAATTACCTTTTAATAAAGACGACGCGGGAAGACCGACATTAAAGAATTTCTCCTCCAGCCATTGCCATTTGCCAAGAGCCAACTGGTCTGTCACCCTGTTTATTTCACCGCCCATGTTGGGTTCCGGTCTTTTAAAAAACTTTAAACTCCATTATTCCTTTTAATATTATTTTAATATTGAATTCTCTCTCTCAGACTTTGCCACCTCTATGATATTTTATTTTTCCTTTTTTTTTTTTTAATGTACCAGCTCTAAGATTTAAGTGCATTATGATTTGTCCAATTCAGTGTTTAATTTAATGTGTATATCCTTACCAAACATAGTATTCGTTAGGTATATATGAATCAGAATTTTGTCGTTTTAATGTTCCAACGTTAATTATTTCCTTCCATCCCTAGTTCCTATTCCACTTATATTTTTTTAAAACTAATAGAATAAATGGATAATTATTTTAAATGATAAACTATTACAAATATTTTTACGTATAGTAAAATATCACTGTCTATCGATGATGTTGACGAAAATTTTATTTTAAAGAGAAAAATGAAAAGTTGAATTTTTCATAGGTTTTGTGAAAAGGAGAATCCCGCATTGCTTAAATCAACTAAGGAGAGTACCCATGTTTTAGAGGGATAAGGAGATAGGCAAATGGGGATTAATGGTCTTTCCACATGCGCGTTGCCACCATCGATGAGGCGTGGTGAGGTAAGGTTTAAATAAAATAATTTTTTCTATTCAACTTAATATTATATCTTTTTTTTTTCTCAAATGTTCCACATTCAACCGCGCGATTCGTCCGTTGCACCCACCCACTGGTGCACCTCTCACGCTTGGTCGAGTCATTCAATCTCAATTACCTTCTGTCTACCAGAGGTAGTCGTTCCTACAGTTTTAAGACGATTGTCCATATGTCGCTATTGTAATTACCGTTTCAACACATGACGATATTATATCCTCTGACGTCAACCGTCCATTCCGATTCAAAAGAGTAAACTTCAAACGTTGGAAGCAGAAGTTGTTGTTCTTCCTCACCATCAAGAAGGTCGCCGATGTCTGCAATATGGAGAAGCCAATTGTCCAAAAGGAAGATCCGATTGAACAACATATCAAAGATGCAGCTGATTGATAAGAAAAAGACTTTTTTATGTACAAATTTTATTTTAAATAGTTTAACTGATGATTTTGATGATTATTATAGCACAATGAAGACAGCAAAATAAATATGGGATTCCTTGCGAAAAAAATATGATACCAAGGAGGCCAATTCGAAAAAGTATGCCGTCAACCGTTACTTGAAGTTCCAAATGACGGACGAAAAGTCTGTTGAGGCCCAATCCCATGAATTATAGAAGATATCCCATGAAATAATAAGTGAAGGTATGTCTATTGATGAGCAATTTCAAATTGTTGTCATTATTAATAAATTGTCTCCTTTGTAGAAGGACTTTAAGAATACCTTAAGACCTGACCAAGGAGTTCTCCTTTAAGAGTCCGATCACCATCTGAGGATCGAGAAGGAAGTCTGGAAGTAGGATCAAAGGGAAGAGGTAAACATTATATCGAAAAAGCCCACCTCAGCTACTGGGAAACCTGACCAAACGCAAAAGGGAACCAAAAGAAAAAGGCCAGAACCATGGATCCAACAATTAAAACAATAAGAAAAAACAGAAACCCTCTTGGAGAAATGGTACAGTTCCTCTACTTTAACTGTAACAAACTTGGGTATATGGCCAATAACTATAGGAATTGGCATTGTTATATTGAGCAAGTGAACTTGAAAGAAAAAGCTTTAGTAGCCATGATCACATAAGTAAATGTGATCGGTGGCTCTGAGGGGTGTTGGATAAACATTGGCGCTTCACGTCATGTCTGTCATGACCTTAGTCTCTTTAAATCTTATACTGAAATTAATAATAAAAATATATTATAAGGGGAGTTACCACTCAGCAAAAGTTGATGGAATCAGTGAAGTGGAGTTGTAGTTTACCTCCGGGAAGACTCTCACTTTGAAAGAAGTCTTGCACACTATAGAGATAAGAAATAATCTAGTCTCAAGCTATCTTCTCAACAAAGTCGGCTTCACTCAAACAATAGGGGCAAATTCATATGCCCTCACCAAGAAAAAGACATTTGTAGGGAAGGGTTGCAACTGTTGTCATGTTTAAATTAAATCTAGACTCAAATAAAACGAAATCTTCTGTTTATATACTGTGTTCATTTAATGTTTGTCATGCTAGACTTTGTCATCTTAATAAAAGATTAATTAGTAACATGATTATGTTGGAAATGATTTCTAAGTTATCTATGAACAAATTTGATAAATGCAAAAATGTAATCAAACTAAAATAACTAAGACTTCACATAAATCTGTACTTAGATAATCCGAGCCTTTAGATTTAATTCTTTCTAACTTATGTGAATTCTATAGTGTCTTGACTAGGAATAGTAAAAGATACTTTATCACTTTTATTGATGACTATTCGGATTTCGCGTTCATATATTTGCTGAAAAATAAAAGTGATGTTTTTGTTGTCTTTAAACTTTTTGTGACTGAAGTAGAAAATCAATTTAACCAAAAGGTTAAGAGACTTAGTAGTGGTAGGGGAACTGAGTACGACTCAGACAGTTTTAACGAATTTATAATTTGTGTGGAATAATTCATGAAAAGACTGCATCCTATTCTCCTAAAATGAGGTAAAGCCGAAAGAAAGAATATAACTCTATCTAAACTAATAGTTATTATTTTGTCTTATTGGTGGGGTGAAATGATCCTAACCGTGTGTTATGTTCTAAATAGAATACCAAAATCTAAAAACACAACTTCACCGGAAGTACTTAAGAATAAGAAACCCAACTTGTCATACTTTAGAACTTGGGGGTGTCTAGTCTTTGTAAGAATATCATACTCCAAACGAATAAAGCTTTCTAGTAAAGTCTATGAGTGTTTCTTTATAGGTCATGACGTAAATAGTAAAACCTATAAGTTCTATGATCTAGTAAACCAAGTGATTATTGAATTAAATGATACCGATTTATTTGAGGATAAATTTCCTTCTAAATCTAGGAATAGCGGGGGCTCGAGTTCTAGTAGTCTACCACCTATTTGGAGCCTAACTCCTAATGAAGAAGCTAACCCAGAGCCTAGAAAAAGCAAAAGAACTAGAATTTTCAATGATTTTGGGAATAACTTCCAAACCTATAACGTAGAAGAAGATCCTAAAGACTTAAAATAAGTCTTGTTCTCTGTAGATGCCAACTTATGGCAATAAATTATAAATGATGAAATGGACTCTTTTGAGTCAAATAAGACTTGAATTTGGTAGACCTACCCCTTGATTGTAAAGCAATAGATTGCAAATGGATCCTGAGGAAAAAACTCAAACCTGATAGAACAATTGACAAGTTCAAAGTCATACTTGTAGCTAAGGGTTTTAGACAAAAAAAAAAAAAAAACATAGATTTCTTTGACATCTTTTTTCCTATGACTAGGATCACCTCAATCCGTGTGTTGTTTTCTCCAGTACTTTAAACAACCTTGATGTTCGTTAGATGGATGTAAAGAATGCATTCCTAAATGATGAACTTAAAGAAGAGATCTATATGGAATAACTTGGAGGCTTCGTAGTACATGGTAAAGAGAACGAGGTTTGAGTTAGATCAATCTATTTATGGCCTGAAACAAGCTTCTAAGTAATGGCATGAGAATTTCGATAATCTCATAACATCTAAAGGATTTAAAGTTAATGAAAGTGACAAATGCATTTACTATAAGTCTGAAAACAATCTATGCACTATCATATGTTTGTATGTGGATGAATTGTTAATTTTTTTTTTATCAAACTTGCACATTATAAATGATGTGAATCCTTGTTGAGTACAAACTTTGATATGAGAGACTTATGAGAAGAAAATGTAATCTTAGGCATAAAAGTATTTAGATATGAAAAGGGAATTTCTTTATATCAATCTCATTATATATAAAAGATTCTGAAGAAATACAATTACTTTGAATGTAAACCAACATGTACTCCTTATGATCCTAGTGTCAATTGTTCGGGAATAGTGGTGACAGTGTTAATCAATATGATTATGCGAGCATCATAGGTAGTCTTAGATTCGCTACTGACTGTACTAAGCATGATATAACTTATGCTCTAGGATTACTCTATAGGTTTACAAGCATACCTAGTATAGAGCATTGGAATGTTGTAGAAAGGGTTATGAGGTACTTGAAGAAAAACCATAACCTAGGATTACATTATCAAATGTTATCCACTGTTCTGGAAGGGTTCAATGATGCTGACTGGAACTCCCTCTCAAATGATCCAAAGGCTACTAGGGGCTATATCTCTAATATAGCAGGTGGAGCTGTTTCTTGGAAGTCTGAGAAACAAACTATTTTAGCCCAATCAACAATGAAAACACTAGCAACAACTAGTGAAAAAGCAAGTTGGCTTAGAAGTATGCTATCAGAGATTCCCCTACGAGAAAAATCGGTACCACCCATATTAATTCACCGCGATAGTACTGCAACAATCGCAAAAGTCGAGAACTGTTATTACAACGAAAAGAGACGACTAATACGTCGTAAGTACAATATCATTAGAGAGTTCGTCACTTCTAGTATAGTTAGAGTGGATCACATACAGACTGATGAAAACTTGACAAATCTTTTGACGAAAAGGATGAGACTCATGCCTATAGAAAGATTAATCACGTGTGAGGAAAACCCAACCTATAGATTGGATATCTCAAGAAACGGGTTCAACAGATAATAACTAATCATAAGTGATATGAAATGAATCATGCTAAAACGAACACGGAGTTTCCTTCCTATGACCTAGAGCATGAGCATGATATCCTAAAACATAAGAAATGTCGTACTTAGTTCTTAATGAGATCTATACTTGATGTCAAGTGGGATACCTAGCTACAGGAGTACTCCTGATAGACTCACCTATGTGAACGTGGAAGTAAGGGTTGCTTTCTATGAAATTTTAGGTAAATTCTCTAAAGCGTTCGCTAAACTAGGATACATATGCTAGGCCTTAAAGCACAGGCTTTCGAATTACACCCTAATAATGATATGCATGAGATGTTGTTAGAGATAGAGTTCAAAATCAAGAGTTGCTCTAGTATATTTTGAATCGTCTACACTAGTAATGGTTCAAGTTGTAAGACATCTTTGCCTATGCACACATACTGATATGGCTCGATGAAAATGTTTTTCTTGTGTTTCTTAAATTTTTCGAGTGGGGGATTATTGGTGAAATTTTTGTTTTAAAGAGAAAAATGAAAAGTTGAGTTTTTCATGAATTTTGTGAAAAGAAGAATCCCACATTACTTAAATCAACAAAGGGGACTCATTTTATATACTTTCTCCTCTAATTTTGGATTTGGGCCCAAAGGGGTATCCATGTTTTAGAGGCAGTGAGGAGATAGGTAAATGGGGATTAGTGATCTTTCCACACACACGCTTTCGTCCGCTCAGACGAGCGTGGTGAAGTGAGGTTTAAATAAAATAATTTTTTATTTGAAAAAATAATAAAATAAAATTATTTTTGTACTCCACTTAATATTATTTTTTCTCTTTTCTCGAATGTTCCACGTTCAATCGCATGATACATTTGTTGCACCCACCCATTGGTGCACCTCTTGCGCTCAGTCGCTTGTCACCCCACCTTTCATACATTTTCGTTGGCTCTCGAGCCTATAAATTGAATTGTTTTCAGAGAAGCAAAACATGATTCTTTTTTTCCTTCTCTTTCTCTGTTCTTTGGTCTCTGGTTCACTATTGTTTCCCGAGTAAAACTAAATAGTGTGAGTTTTTCAACCGATGCCAGTACAGTTCCGTTCAAGATAGTATATCTGGGCTGTTTTATCCTGAGGACGGTGTGATCATTGTTGAAATGCTTGCACAAGGGGCAGAGCCACGAAACATCTTAAAGAAAACAAGATTCGTGACTCAGCCTGTAACAGTTCTCTTTTGTAGGTTCATTTCGACGTTGTTCAAGTCGTTCAATCTCAGTTATCTTCTGTCTATCAGAGGTAGTTGTTCCTACAAGTGATAGACCGCGATAGATAAGGTTGGAACATTTTATTATATCATTAACCTTGATCTATTGCAATCTATCAATGATAGATAGTGAATTTTGTTATATCTATAAATGAATTGGTTTATTTTTTTTTTATTTGAAAACAACTTTACATAAATCAATAATTATTAAAAGGTTGAAGAGAAATGATGGAGAAATGTGCCGAATTTCTTACTGCAGTCTATAGGGGATAAAATTTTAATCTATTTGTGATTATTTTTTTTCTTTTCATTATTATTTTCGTTTCTTTTGTTAAATATATATTGGAATTGAAGATGAATTTTATATTTTCACTAACTAAATATACTTAATGATCCTCAATGTATTAAGGCAATTATCAATTCGATTCTTAATCTTAAAAAGCTTTAGTTTTACTCTTAATATTCTATTTTCAAACAGGTAATTTCAATACAAAATGACGTTTTTTTAATAGCACGTGCGTGCTTACGTGCGTGCACATGTGTCGAAATAGATTAATAAAAATAAATAAATGTTTATTGGTTCTCTTACTTAATGACCTAATAGGCATGGTTTAAAATTTTCAACGAAATAATTTTGAAATTTCAACGGTCTTGAAATTTTGGTTTCCCCGAATTTCGAAAAAAAATTATATTTCTCCATTAGTATTTCGACAAATTTTGATATTTATTTTGATTTTTTAATTAATTACGTTAGTTCAAGTTTTTTAATTTTATGTTCATAGTTACACACAATTCTATAGTTTCACTAGAGATGTCTACGGGGTGAGGCGGGACCGGGATGCCATTCCCTATCTCCGTCCCCACGAAATTCCCCATGGAGATCAGGGCAGGATTCCCCACGGAGAATTTTTCCCCGTTATTATTATTATTATTTTTTTTTTTGTAAAAAGTCAATTAATTTAAATCACTAATGTGGGCAAATTTTAATTACATAATTAACTTTATCACTAAATTATTTATTATGGTTAGTTTATAATGCCTATTTGAATTTAAAGATAAATTACTCAAATTTTAGCCTAAAAAAGCTAATTAATTTTTTTTGTGAAAGAAATAAATATAAATCAAATTATTCACATATATAATCTAAATTTAAACATATTCAATTATATTTCTTAATAAATAATCAAATTTGAAATTTGAATGTAATATTTTATATATAATAATAATAACATAACATTAGATATTATATTAAATAAATATGTAAAAGCTAATCAGGGTGGGAATGAGATGGGGTCGCGGGATAGGGAATGCATTCCTCGTTCCGCCCTCGTTTAGCTCACGAAGAATTTTTTCCTCCATTCCCCGCCTAATCGAGGACGGAGTGGGGCCTCGTCTCCGTAGGAAAATTAGACATCTTTAAGTTTCACACACTGAAATCATTTTCAACAAAAGATTAATTTTTTTTATGTGTTAATATTTCTAATTTCAACTTTTCTCAATTTTTATCTTTATTTTCAATCCAAAACCTTAGTATCTAAAGAATTGAATTTGAAAAATTACATACATACATATATATATATATATTTATTTTTAACCTCATTCAAACTTTTTTCATTAAATTTTTACGTAATTTCACCTAAAAAAAATTATACACTTTACATTATTTTGTAATTATTTTATATTTCTTTTTTTGAATTTCTGCTTTCGCATTAACATTCACACCAATTTGATGACAAATCCGGTCTTCTTGGTTTTATCAATTTCCATATTTCGTGCTCTCTCTCATACGTATGGCTCGAAGATTCTTCCACTGTGTTCTCTATTGCGATATTTTTTTTATCTTTCTACTACTACGTCATGTCTTATCTTATTTTGGGACCGCGAATTTCTTGACTTTCTTTTTGGGGACCTTCTCTTTTTCGGGATGTTGGGATGGATAGCTGGTCATGGTAACCAAGGCGATACCTCTTCTGAGTGGTTTACTTATACAGAAGAAAAATCGGCCAGTTCCAAGCGTAGTAGAAGTACCTCATCGGTCAATCAACCAGAACAAGCTAGGCCTTCCAATGTCGTACCCGGCCCCCAACCCATTGCTGCCCCAGTAGCTCAACAACGAAATCACCTAGATCAAACAAATGGTGAAGGTGAGAATCCATTGAATGCTGAAAGGGAGGCTAGGGCACAAGAAGAAAACGCTCGCATCTATGCCGTGATTGAGGCTATCACAAACGCCTGCGAGAATGAGGAGGCGTTCTTAGGTTGTTCGTGAAGGTTTCCACATAAGATCCCTTAGTTCTGGCAAACGGATCACAATTACAGGTACCTGGAGCATACCGATAGAATGAACAAAATACGAATAGTTAACATAATATAGTCATAGATCATAGGTTGTTAACAGTTACATGACAGTTAAGGAAATAGATCACAATTTGGTATTAGAGCCACTCTTTTCGAGTGGAGTCGAACAAGACAGGGAGAAAAGACCCGAGGGTTGAATTGAAGACTTCACAGTTGCGTTAAAAATGCCAGTTTGGCAGGGCAGATGTGAGTCAATATCAGAGACAGTGTGTAGGTTGAAGCTGGATTTTGCCATTGAGGGAAATATGTCCCGTCAGGAAGTAAGAACCAAGCTCATTTGCCAAGAGTTTGGGTGTTCTGTTGGTTAGAAGAAGCACAAATGTTGTACCAGGTAGGGTGCCTTCGAAATAACCATTACTACCAGAGGGATAGTGCTAATGGTTGCATGCAGAAGAATCAGGGGTCTGGGAGACATGTGCCGGTCAAGTGCAGTTGTGCATCAAGAGTCCGTATGAGCGTGGCTAGCAGAGCCAGGTGATTGGGAAGCAACTTGCAAGAATGGGTTGTTATCCCGTGAGAAAATGCTCCCTTTGTGTAGAGTCATTGTGTCCCTTAACTCATTCCACATGCCTAAGTGGGGTGGCTTCATAGTTGTTGGGGCCAGTGCACGTTGGAGATGACCAACAGTCTGGCATTTCAGAGAAAGAGAAGAAGTTGCATCAAAAGCAAAAGAAGCATTTTTGCAACATTGCCATATGAGGTGGCCAGTGAGTCGGCTGAAGTGTAGTGTCGATGAAAGAGGGGGTTGTGTTTTGTTTTCCGACTTCATTAAGGTGTGAGTAGATGCCACGATGTGTGATGTTCTGAGGTAGGCTTACGAGCCTCATCCCGAGGAGTGCATCTTGATGTGTGCTCAGAGAGTATGTATTATGGCTGTGGTTACGACCGAGTTATGTGGGATGAAAAGATATCCCTTGTTAGCGGAGGCGAGAGGATGCCGAAGCTTTTTCTATGCGTATGTTGCGAGTCTCGGAGGCCAAGTCCTAGAGTGGGCGCGAGGAGGCCTGTGGGTGGGATGGCTCATATGTAGTGGCACTTTTAGTACTTAATCTGATGCACACCATTTTCAGCAGGTCCGTTATGCAACCAACCCAAGATCGAATCGTCATCGGGACAATGTCGAATTTAAGTGGGGGAAAATGTTGCAATCCAACGAGATTGAAAATGGATTGCACCCTCAAATGTGTCATCGAGGATGATGACAGTTTAAGTGGGGGAGGATGTCACAATCTAACTTTGAAATAGTAGATTGTGACCCCACTTATGCAGATAATGCAGTGGCGACACATGAGTGTCGACACATCTGGCAAAGACAGAGGGACAAGAGAAGTGTTGTGATGCGACCGAGGAGAACGGTGCATCATCCAACACACCAACATAAGTGGGCAAGAATGTCATGTTGAACATTAAGCAGAAAGACAAGCAATCGTGTCATCGGTGGTTGGTGGTGTCAGTGACAAGCTCTGTAGGGGCCAGATGGGGCCCCGAGCCATGACCTCGGAAGATGGGGTTTTGTCGCGAGTTTGGACAAGTGGCTCTAGAGTTAGATGCATATTGATAAGAAATGCAAGCACGTCGAATTTCATGTCAATCAGAGTTCAGACGAGCGCTCTATGTTGGTGAATGACAGTTCGCCACATTTGATATGCATGAGTGGCAAAGAGGAAAATGTTCATAATACACTATAGGGGGAGGCATGGTGTCAACTTTCCACCACCCCTGAGCCCTATGGCCTAAGTGAGCTACCCCATGGCACATGCATGTGTCATGGCATGGGCGAGCGTTACAAGACAAGTGTCTTGGGCGTCTTCCATCGAGAATGGGATCTCATGGACAGTGTCGGACGACGCGGGTGTGCCGTCATTGCGCCCCTTCCCATGGGCCAGAGGTTCGATGTAGCACCCGATATGCCATTTTGATTCGACAATGGCTCGAAAGGGCCTAAGTCTCGATTATGTCCGGATGGATGGATGTCTGGGAAGTCCTGAGTTGGATTATTGCCCATGGGTTTGTTGATGATGGTTCTCGATAAGCGTGCCGAGCAGGAGAGAGAAATCTGATGACATCCCGATACTCGGGATGACATCCTAAAGCATCAAACATTTACAATAAACATTTAAATATTGTCTTGGTGATTAAAAATTGTCATAGTCCAATTAAGCCACAATTAAAATATCATTAACTAATTATAACAATTTTCATCCATTTTCATATTTTTTTTGTTCGAAATTTTCACAAAATCAGAATCTCGATATTTCTATTGTCGTTGATATTTCGAACCTTGCTGATGGGAGAATTTTAATAAATTTATGTGATTTTTTAAAAGAATGAGAACCAACTTAAGAATCATCTTAAAGATTAGAGATCACTTGATATTGTATTTTTCATATTATATACATTTTTTTAGGACTGATTTTTTTAAATGTAATTAGACGAAGATTTTAATTTTCAACAAAATGTTCGACGATAATTATGACGGTACAAATAAATAGTAATTTATAACTTTTAAAAAGAAAATCTCACCATTAAATCTTATTTTAAAACATAAATATGGGCAACATACGTAATATGTATTGATTTCTACTCAATTGAGCTCACTTTTACATAATAGGGTATAACTTTCATTTTTCAACTTTACGATAATAAAGTGAGCAATCAGAAATTCAAACCAATTGATATCCTAAATAATTGGATTTTTTTTTTAATAATTGAGTTTCCCAATTTGAATAATCGAGCATTAGATTGGATTCATGCATAAAACTATGAATAATAATAATAATAATAATAAGTTAGAGAGAGAATGTTATACAAGCATGGTCGGATCGAAAATTTTCCAACATATTCCATGGTTACTTGATTATGATTTTGATAAGATTGCTAATATGGGCCACGTTGTCATTTTCATGAAGACTAAAAGCGTAAAGCCTTAAACTATTATTACAAAAATGATTAATAATTGGCCATCAACACAAATAGTAAATTTCCAGGTTTATTTTGGAAAAATAGTAAATTATTTTTAAAATTGTAAAAATAGTCGAACGAAATTAAATATTAAATATAAATAACTAAAATTTTCAAAATTATCAATACCATAACTAACCCCAAACGTTTGGAATTTGAAGGAAGCATCCTTCAAAAACATTAAAAAAAAAAAATTGACACTATATGCAGACAATTATCACACTACACAATGAATTTGACAAATGTCATATCGACACCTGCAATGAATTTTTATCATGTTAAACAATACATACATTTAAAATAATAAAAATAAAAAACAAAACCCCAAAATCTAATTCCAATCTTTCCCAGATCAAAAGATAAATGACACTCCACATCTCTCTCATCCAGTGACCCAACCGACCATTAATGTGACAAATACATCTTTTATGGCGACCACAACACAAAATCAAGGTTAGGAAGGCTTTCGCCTGTCTCGGCACCCCCCAAATCCACTAGAAATAGTAGAGAAACGCCTTATCGATAGGTAATCTAACCTAAACCTTGTGTATTCTTAATTATAATCTTCTCTAAAACTCGTTTCCCCATTCAAGGCACTTCTTTACTGATCCGTTTTCGAGAGGTAGACAAATCTGAAACATCTTCTATAGGTCAAACCTAAAACCTTCCCCAATCTTATATATAGAGTTTTTTGAAAAAAAAAAATTCAAATATAAATAAATATATACTACTCGTTATTTAAAATATAGGAATAAGATTGTATTTTTAAACTGATTGTAATCATTAGGAAAATTAAATAAATCATTTATATTTAAAATATTGTCCCCTACGTTTTAGAATTCCAAAACATAAATGAATTATACATCTATTTATAACCGACTTTTAACTCATAGATTTAAAAATCTACCACTCAAATGCATTTGATTAATGATTAAAGTTATGGAAAAAAGAAGAAGAAGAAGAAGAAGAAGAAGAAGAAGATTGAAGGAAAAACAAGAGTTAACGAGAGATTGAGAGTTACTGGAATAACTGGGGAAAAAAATAAACAAGCAAAAGGCCATCACTTCGTTTCCACTGACTCGTTATTTAGATATAATGTATTGTACTCTGAAAATTGGGGAGGAGGATCTGTTCCTTCTAACTCGTTACTCAAATACAGTAAATTTTCGGTACTCAAACCAACAATAGAGACATGCTCAACAACTACACATATATAATTTTGGGGCAATTCGATAAAATCGACATCAACCACAAAATCCTCATCACCTCGATAATCCTAATGAGATTCAAATTATTGGAACCATCCCAATACACAGTCAACCGAGATATAGTTAAATTTCAAGAGGGGAAAAGCTTATCTTGGATACATTCCAAAAATTGTTGGAAGGATGAGTTTGACGAGATATCACTACAAGAATTTTGGGCTTTAATGTCGGTTGAAAAAAATTGAAATCGGATGTATAATATCATTTTTTTTTTAAGCAGATCTTTAATGTCAGTTTAAAACCGACATTGTAGGGTACCTTTAATGTCGGTTTAAACCCCCTCCCCCCCCCCCCCCCTCATTTTTTTGATTTCTCCCTATTCACTCTCCCTCTATTCCTTTTTTCCTTTCATTCTCATACTTCCCATTCAGACCCTTTTTCTTCTCTCACTTCTCTCTTCCAAACTCTTGCCATTCGTCTGTCGATCGTGGATGAAGAGTCTGTCGTGGTGTAGATATGGCTTCCTTGCAGGTCTGTTCGTCATGCAACCCGTGCCGCCGTACCCAGTCGCCCGGATCTACTGCTCGTTCTGTCGAAGCGCCACAACCCGGTCTGCTACTTCCATCTTTCAGTTATTTTTCTGTGTCTTATACTCTCGGTTTGATAAATAAGCACCAAACTTGATACGCTAAAGTTCATATTCCCACGTGGTGTGTGCCGTCGTTCGTCATTCGATTTAAAGTTCATCGTTCGTCATTCGTCCAGATCAGTATGCTCTTATTCTCTTTCATCGTTTAGTTTCCTCTCTTAAACTCTCTTCATTCAGATCTGAAGATCTGAAGGCGTTGGGTAGACGATCGTGTAGCAAATGGGTAGCGCTACACGATGAGGTAGGCGATCGTGTAGGTGGGTGTTGGACGATCGTGTAGCAATGCGGGGAGCTAAACGATGAGGTAGACGATTGTATAGCAGATGTGTGCAGCTAAGTGATACGCTGGACGATCATGTTGGCGGGCGCTAGACGATCGTATAGCAGATGCACGGGCGCTGGACGATCGTTGATCGTGTAGGCGGGCGTTGGACGGTCGTATAGCATATGCGTGGGTGCTAAGTGATAGACTACACGATGGCTACGTGATGGGCATGAGCGCTAGACGATAGTCATGCTGCACTAGACGATGAGCAGACGTGCTACACGATAGGCAGAATGCTAAGCGATAGGCGAATGTGTTGGACGATAAGGCGTCAGCGCTAAACGATGGAGGTAAATGATGGGCGCGGTAGCTAAACGATAGCCTATGCGTGAGATCGTTTACTAAACGATTGAGCTACACTATGGGCCGCTGGAGCTAAGCGATAGATGCAGGAACTAAACGATTGATTGGATTGAGAACATGTGCATTATGCTAATTAAATACACTAAAAGAATGTTTGACTCACAGTTTTAGTTGATGACTCACAATTTTAAAAAGAAGATTCTCTCATTTATTCAACTATTGAGTTTTCTTATTTTGTAGGTGAAACAAAGGAGTAAAGATTTGGTATCACAACCCCTTTATCCTTTTTCTTGGAGAACTCTACTAAAGAATTTTGCCTTGAATGTATCATTTATACACATTCCCAATAAACATGGTTAGTTGAATATGAAATATGATCACATTTTCACTTTCAATCCTTTGTCTTAAACCTTTTTTGTTTCTGATCCTTTGAACAACAGCAGTCAAACAAAGATGCCTATAACCAGACACCGATGAAGTTGGAGGGGCCTGTTCAAGAAGAATTATGAAGGGATCGATACTTACCAAGTGGAGAGGGACAGTAAACTCATAATGTTTGTATTACTTGTAATTTGTGTTTTCAAGGGTTGAATTATTGTACGACCTTTTAAATTATAATTTTATAGCAGAATTTGTGGACTAAATGTAATAGATTTGCAATCCATACATAAATAATATGTCATAGCCATAGTGTTCGATGATGATATGTCATGTTATACTTTTTGACCAAAAAAATGGATTTGGCAACAAAATTTAAAAAAAGGGACAATAATTGATAAAACGGACAGATTCTGGGCTTTAATATCAGTTGCAAATTTCATTAAAGGGCTTTAATGTCGGTTTAAAACCGACATTAAAACCCAAAATTCTTCTAGTGTATATGTCACACCCCCTCCCGTTCTTATTTCCCTAAGTTCGAAAGGAGGCGTGAAGATGGCAAATACCATCCTTTTGTGATATCTATTGTCCACTTACCCTTGTATACTAGATAATTTCTTTAACACAAATGTGTCTAATTCAAAGTTAAAACTGATTAGTTACAACTCTGTATAGTAATTAGGGTTACAATATATTTATGATTTCTAATAATTTTTCTATTATTGTAGGATCCAAGGTTTTATTCTGCTGAAGTGGCAAATTTTAATCTCAAGTGGCACTTTTAGAACTTCGACTACCTGAGCGGGGGGGGGGGGGGGGATGTTGGGAAACGCGAGCTAAAAAACTCAGTGAGTGGTAAGGCATTTAAGAAACTAGCTAGGTTTTCTTGTGGTAATTCATTTTGAAATAACTTTACATACAACAAACAAAACCAACGTCATAAATAAAATATAACCATCATAGCCTGTTTGTTGAGATACCGCAAGCATGATCATGTGTTTTCCCAAGTAGTCCAACCCAATCCAATACACCTGTACGAGGAAACAATCCCAATATTCAATATAGCCTGTCGAATGTGCACATGTCGATATAATCCCATTAGACATGCTCCAGACACGCTAACAATTTTCCAGGGTATAATTCCAATTCCCCGACCAATCCTTATAAGGATGTTATCAAGCAAAAGCAAAGATACACAGACATTTATGTAAAACAACGGAAACTTAGTAACTTAACTCTGCGAGAACACATTCTTAATCATGCTAACTTCACTAATCCATACATATCATAACATATATGTATATAGAATCGATTTAAACAATAAAAAATATAACCACTCACAGTTCGCCTGCAAGAGTTTATCTCTCCTGATATTTTCCCGCTTCCTTAGTTTCTTCCTCATCCCGAACCTATGTTAATCTCAATATCAATTTATAACCTATATTCTAGTATTAAAACAACTTTAACATGCATTCTTAGTCTTAACCCTATCTTACCAACTTCAACAGACTCTAAACTGCACCCTAGGACAAATCAAGACTGTTGTTGATGCAAGGAGTCACATTCCTACAAGCTGATTGGTGCATGGACCCTCCTCTGTCACCAACAAGCTTGATCAACACATGGCCATTCTACCATTAACACATGGTAGTGTTATTAACGCAACCCTCCTCCCCAAGTTTCTCAACTCTCTCCAACATTCCCCCTTTTGAGTCATCTTTGGGAGATTTTGAGTTGTGATGGGAAATGAGGCTCCCTTGAGGTATTTATAGGCCTTTAGAAGCATTTATGTCATCGACCACAAGCCTCCAATGCATGACACTTGTATTACATGAAAATCCTAAGTGTCAGTACCATGCAATGTCTAGCATAAAGGTCTTAGCCACCTCCTAGTTACATGGAAGCTTGAGGTGTCTTAACCATGCTATGTCCAATGCATAGGCTTCCTTGAGGAGTGAAGGTCTCACTCTGACCTTTTACAAGCCCTAATATGCGTCCACCCCATCCTTGACTTGGCTAAGACTTTACTTGGTTGAATCATGTGTCTCATATTGTTGTCAATCAGACCTTACTTGCTAAATTCTCTTATAATGCATATTTAACCTAAGTTGGGCGCATGGTGGCTTCATCCACTCTCTTCCATATGTCAAACCTCTTCTTTGTGCATCCATGATGGTGTTTCCAATGCATGCTCCCTTAGTTTGAAAGTATGGTCCCTTAACTTGGCTTTTAATCATCTTATATCCTTCTTTTAGGTTTTTGGCAAGAGCATGCGCCCAACTCCTCGAGCATGTACCCAACTAGGGTTCTTTGGCTTCCTTGGTGTAATTCTCTTCCAAGAATGTGTCTTAAGCTTCCATCTTGCTCCTCCTAAGTTCCAAATGAAGTTTACAAGGCCTCCCCATGCACCAACCTTAGATCCTATGTGCTCATCTTCCCCCTATGCATCAATCTCTCTTCTTTTTCCTCCTCCATTGGTTTCTATTTTCCTCCTCAACCCATAACCTACTTAATGACTTAGCTATATGTCCTCTTGTCCTACTTTTCCTTTAATACATGCATCCATATGGCCCCTAATGCACCCAAAGATTCACCTATGCGCCCAACTCTTCTCTTTTTAAGGTTTCCTCCACTTGTTGTCTTATGTTGTCCAACAGTTAGCCAACTTTTCTCCCTTGAATCCCCTACGTGCTCACCACTTCTTCCTATACATTAATTCCAACTTTTCCTCCCTTGATGGTGCATAGTTCAATACATGATCTTCCAACACAACCACTTCCTTCCTTATGTTCCCACTTGATCCATCATGACACCTCTTATGCGCCCAAAATTCCCATGGTATGCGCCCATCCTGTCGATTTTTACCCTAGCCTGCATCCAGTTCTCTTTCCTTCTCAAAACATGTTCCACTTGAATTGTCTTACCCTAGGTTAAGTCTCCACCCCTCATATCTTCGGTACCTAGTCAATTTTCCCTAAGTAATTCAATTTCTTTCAAGACATAGTTTTAGATGCCTTGATATTTTCCTTCCAAGGCTTAAATTTTGAGTTTCTCTTTTTGTCTAAAGGATCATGTGAAGATTTAGGTCTTACAATATACACACGAACTACCTGAAAATCATGATGATGAAAATTTTCATCACATGTACCATCAAACAGAAGCATAATTCGTTGTAAAGTCACAATAAAAAGAGTAACCGAAAAAGAAAGCCCAACAAAACCAAAATTGAATTCTAAACTTATGTGTCGATAACAAATATTTTTTTAAAATACTGATTAAGAAAAATTTAGATTGATTAGAATTTGATAAGAAAAAGTACACAATTACAAATTGAAAATTTAAAAAATATGGAAAAGATAAAATTAATTTGACAAGAATATATATAAAATAATGAAAGAAATATTTAGATAGAAACAAATCTAGTAACAAAAATTTAAAAATATAAAAAATATTTTTGAAAAAGTGAAATTGAAAATTAGTTTGAATAAATCAAACATGATATTAGAATTTAAATTTATATATTGAAGAAAAATCAATAAACCAATATTCATCAATCATTATCAATTCAAAAAGTAATCATATAGAATCTAATTTACTAATATAAAATATATTTTGAATTAAAATCTAGTAGAAAAAATTATGAGAGAGCCATCGATTGTTATTTTACCGAATCAGTTAACTGTAATTTGATAACAAAAGCCTCAACAATTACACTTGTATTCGTAACTACATAATTATTTCAACTTCAATTTCAACAATTACAATGTATTTATAAGAACACAAATCACAAAACTAACGATCTCGTTAGGAGTAAAACAGGAATTTGAAAAATATCTCACTTGTGATCTACACATAATTTACCAAAAAACTTATTAGTTTCCGATTCAGACATATTTCCAAACGAAATCTCACTTGTGCCCACATATTCCAATTCCTTTTAATAATATGTTACATCGTACAAAGGCCATAATTTTGGGTAATTTTCAAATCAAACTTTTTAGAACAATTTTTAAAGTTGGTCAAACCAGAAGTATTTAGATTTTAGATGTGAAATTGAGACGTACCTCAGAATTTTAAAAGATTTTTTCCTTTTTAATGTTTACAATTTAACCTTTGAAAATAGTTTAATATAGGCATAAAATAAACATATTATAAATAAAACTTATTAAGAATATATGATTATTTCGTTCTCAAGCCCTCGAGGTTTTTAATATCATCCTCTCGCCACTATTCTAATAATTAGTCATGTTAGAGTGCCTTTTTAAATAACTTTAAGGTCAAATATCAATGCTTACCCTAATATTTCGGAGATTGTATTCATTTTAACTCTTAATTAATAATTGTATCAATTTAAATTCTAAATTTTTCTAAGTATATCAATTTACATTATTCTTCAGATTTACTTCGACCAATATTGTATTAAACTTATCACGAGTCAATTAGACTCATAAATGGATACTTGGGGCAAGAAGTTGGTTATTATGCTTTTAGATCATTATAGTTGAATTATAATAGTTTGTATTTGAGGTGTAGATTATTTTAGTTTGAGTTATAATCATATGTGTTTGAGATGTAAACTATTTTAGTTTGAGAAATAAATAGTAAATATTGTAGTAAATAATAAAAAAATGGCGAAAGTAAAATAGTAAAGACGTTGACAAATGGAGGGTTTGAAATAGTGTTGACGATAACTAATTAGGGATTACGAAATAATCTTTACACCAAACGCTCCCTAAATTTTCACAAGACAATAAATTTAGATCTTTCACTACGAGTACCTTGAAAAATGGTCCATGCATTAGTAACTCACAAACACGTATGTAAATTTCTTTCAATGTTGATTTTTAGAAATTTGATGCTTAGAGCAAATGTATTGACGATTCTATACAAAAACTATGACCAATAATTTAAATTGATTTTTTTATGAAAGTTTAGGAATTTAATCGAAACAATGAGAAGTTTCATACGAGATTTTTTTCCAAACGAAATATCGCGAAGGGTATGAATTCTTAAACTTACAAAAATTTAAGATTTAAATTGATAACATATCTAAAATTTTATGGAGGTATAAATCAATATTTTTCCTGAATTTAGTCATCCTCAAATTGGTGGAGGTACAACTCATATTTTCAAAAGACGAGGTTGAATAAACTTACAATAATCATATACATATATATTGAAATAACAATAATAATCCCAAAATTTGAAGGTTTTTCCTTTTTAATCAACAATTTAAACTTTAAAAATAATTTAATATAGGTATGTAATAAATTATTATAAATAAATATCAAGGGATGGTCGAGTGTAATAACGCATCGAATAAATTTGGTTCAGTTTTTTTATTATTAATTGTCTAATTAAATTGGATCAGATAAATGGGAGAGAGAAAATGGAGAAAAAACCAAAACAAAAGGAAAAAAAATGGAGACATATACGTTTTTAGGAAATCGGTAGAGAGTATTTTTGTTTCTTGATTTAACTAATTGCTGGTCATTTATAACGACTATGAAAATTTGCTTTAAAAACACTGTGTCAAATTTTCAAATGTTTTTTCATATTTCCATTTAAAAGCAAACAAAACAATAATGATCATGTTGATTATTAATCCACGAACTGTATTCCTTTTTGCACGAGCACAAAAATATATACCATTTTAAGGCATTATTTATTTATAGCATGCCTAATTATCTTTCACTTTTTGGAAAATCATATAAATGCATGAAAAAAATAAAGATGGATGACCTAATTTAGGGTGTGTTTGGAATGCATTTTAAAATGTTTAATTTAAAAATAAGCTAGTTTGTAAGAAATTAGATTGTTTGACAACAATTCAAAATAACTTTTCAAATGTATTTTATCAAAAGTGTTTATTTATTTATTGAAATAGAAACATCAAAAGTGTCTAAATAAAAATGAGATTTTTGAAAAAGACTTTTTTCTTCGGTCAATCCAAATGGACTCTTAAATAAGGTCTTGTTTTGTTGAATTCTAAAAACAAAGCACATGTGTTTTGAAAAACGGTTATTATTGGCTTGTTTAGTAATTATTTTATTTGGTCTCCATATATGCATGTATAATTCCCTCGAATTTCCAAACTTGGCGATACAACGCTAAAGATTAAAATCGTTACATACAAAAAATTTAAAAGAGAGAGGTGAATTGAAAAGGTATTGTATGCATCAAGAGTCCGTTTGGATTGATTTAAGAAAAAAATGTTTTTTAAAAAACTCATTTCTATTCAACAACTTTTGATCAAAACTATTTAAGATACACTTCAAACGCTACTTTGAGTGATTGCCAAACACTTAAATTTTTACTAAAATTGCTTATTTAAATTAAATACTTGAAAATGTATTGCAAACACACCCTAAACAATTTCTTATCAAAATAAATCATATAATAATCAAATAAAAAAACTATCAAAGGATATCTTAACCAATACATATGTTAATTAGGAGTGCAGATAAGGTCTAGCATTGGTTAGGGAAGGGAATGATCATAGGTATATTTGTAAGTCTCATTGTGGCAGCCTCTGCAAATAATTATTCATCTTAATCGGAAACTTGTACTTACTTTTAACTATTACTAGCGGTTTATTATACCACCCAAATCTTCGTTGTTTTTCATTAAATATATACAACAAATTCGACCACGTGTACAACATGCAGGCCATGCATATCGTTGTACATATATAATTTTAAAAAAGGCAACTACCAAAAGTTTATTGTACTATTAGAATATTCCGTTGATTTTTATTAAATATATACACCAATTTCGACCACGTGTACAATCATGCATATGTTCATCGCTGTACTTACCTAATTTTAAAAAAGGCAACTGCTAGAGGTTTATGGTACTATTAGAGTATTTCGTTGATTTTTATTAAATATATACACCAATTTCGACCACGTGTACAATCATGCATATGTTCATTGCTGTACTTACCTAATTTTACAAAAAAGTAACTACTAGAGGTTTATAGTACCATTAGAGTATTCCGTTGATTTTTATAAAATATACACACCAATTTTGACCACGTGTATAATCATGCATATGTTCATCGCTGTACTTACCTAATTTTAAAAAAGGCAACTTCGAAATCTTGATGTTAATCACAAGTTATATGAAAACGAACGTTTCAAGTAGGAAATCGATAAAACCAGACCAAATTTGAAAAAAATATATTTATTTTTAAAATGTAACTAAAAATTTAAATATTTAGTTAGAAAAGATTGACATTTAGGTAAGAATACAAGCAGGAATATATATTTTAAAATTCATCATACGCTAATTTTCAGGTAGCGATATCATAAAGGGAAATAAATTGAAATAAAATCAGATGTTTTTTTTTGAACTTTCCTAATAAAAAAGAGGTAGCGTGTAGCGTGTAGCGTGCATGAAAGAGATATAAATACAAAGTAAGGAACCCCATCTACTTTTTGTAGGAATATTTGTTACCGTTATCTTCGCCGTTACGGGTGGAAAGGCGCGATGGCTAATTGAAAAAAAAAACAAAGAAAAAGAAAAAGAAAAAGAAAAAGAAAAATATTGAGTGCGGTGTTTTATTTACTTCGCTCACGGCTTTTCAAAGTTTTCAGACTCAGCAAAATAAAAATGAAATAAAAAACAAAATAAAATTAATGAGCTTGAAAATCCACGAAAGAGTCCTAAAATTTCGCATAAATTCACAAACCCTATTTAAAATTACGGAATCCGTGGTCTTCACGATTCGATCCCCGACTTTGTCTTCTCCTTCTCCTCCTCCGCTTCTTCGTCTTCTCTATCCGCGGAATTGGGGAGGAAAACTCCCACCTTCGCCGGAAGTTTCTCTGAATTTTACTTCCCTTCTAGTAAATGAATCTTTCTGCTTCTTTAGTTCCTGGTGATTTTGGTTGACTTAATGAACCCGGTATTCTGTCAATCGCCGGGGAGGTTTTAGGATTTTAAAACGCTTCTAATCGGTTTTTTCTTCTGTCGCTGGAAACCAACGCTTTCTCGTCGCCGGTGTTTTTTTGTTTTTTTGTTTTTTCTTTATGATCATGTTGATGGCGGATGAAGCTTCTAATTTTCCCCTCCAGTTTGCTGATGATGATTTTGATGAAGACATGTCCATGGAGTATGAAAAGTTTTTACATCTACTGAGCGAGGATCTAGATCCTTTGCAGGTAGGTTTGTTGCTGCTGATTTTAGGAGAATTAAGGGTTTTCTTTTCTTGAATTGAAACTAGAGGTCTTGGATTTTAGGGAAAAGAACTTTAGCTATAGTTGCAATTTCCTCTTATGGGTTGGAATCCCTTAGAATTAGTTGGTGTTTTAAGCGTATGATCGGTGATGACAGCTGATTCACCAAAAACTCCGAGTAATTGGCTAAGTTCATAGTACTGACAACGTTTATTTTCTTATGTGGAATGGAGGAGGCAAGCAATAGATAAAGCTTTATATTTCTCACTCGTTAGAGTTACTACATTGTGGGCAGAATGACGCTGCTTATGTATTATTATTAAGTTTAGCTAGTTCGAAAATTGCGATTTTCTGAAGTCAGTTGGTTCAGCGTGTGAGCTTGCCAGTTAACGTATTCTTGGAATGGTATTTAGGTCGTTCTGTCCGTTAAGTCACTTGAAAGTTGACACCTCGAATCTAATGAATGAGATAAGATTGTAATATGGTGCTGTAATACTTTATCACTATTACACTTGATTTGTGGGAATTTGTTAAAAGAACGATATATCTCCATTCTTTCTGTTTCTTTATGGACCATTCTTAAGTAATTTTTAAGCTGAATGTTTGCGAAGTAATATTGGACTTTTCGCCTCTAAACTAAGTGGAGAAATAACGGGATATAGCAAAGGACATGATATCTTGGTGGATTTCTTCAATTTTCATGCTCTCTCTTCTCAAGAATACCTGCATAATCTTTCACTAGGAACTCTCTTGACCATTTGTTTATAATTATCGCAGAATAATCCAGAGGACTTGTCACCAAATAATGCATCGACTGGCCAACCAGCTTTTGATTCTTCCAACCAAGAAAATTTCCAACTGCAGAACGGTTAGTATGGATGAATATTATATCACATTGGTACTATTTTTTCTTCTCATATAAAGAGAGAGACTGTGTTCTTCCTCTAATGATCAGAGTTGTAGGATGTCATTTCCTTAAATTATTACTTCAATTTCATGTATATCCACCATCCATGGCTTGATTGGGTTTTAGATTTTATATGCTAAAGGTGCACCAGAAGGAGGTAATAAGGGTCTTGCTTAGCCTTCAGTCACATTAATCTCTTTGATAGGATAGGACTTCTTATTTTACGGTGGGGTAAGGTTAAATATATTTATAATATTTGTTATTTGACTCTTAACTTCTTGTTCTTGAACCTTTCTGCGCAACAATTTAGGGGTTTTGACGAGGCCTTGACTTTTAATTTTGAGAAGTAATACAGTGATATATTATGTAGATGAATAACTCCAACAAATCTTGAAAAAAACACCCTAACACCCAACACCCTCAGAACAATGTATAATTATCCATTACATTTATGTATCTAAATGAATCAAATTGTTATGAAGAAACAAGGTTCAGAATAGTACTAGAGCCAACATCCAAAAACTAGAATTTTATCCTTAACTTTCTTTTGTTTTCCTAGTGCGGAAGTGTTTGAAGTCTTTCAAAGGTTTGTCTTTTCTCTTCATTTTTCCATTTCTATTATTAAATAATATGTTATTTTGAAGTTCCAAGGGTTGACTCCCCATCCTGAGAAGATGAAAGGTTTTCTTTTAAGAGAGGAGCTATAGCAGCTTCTGCTGTTGGATCAGACTCTTTTCAGGTTTTAGACTAAGGCCTTAGGCCCTTAGCTTTATCTTGGCCTATGAGGGGAAAGCACTAGAGTTCCGTTTGATAGATACGGTGATGCGGTGATGTTTTGTATATAATGTTTCTTGATGATTGATACTTTGTCTAAGAACTAGCATTTCTCTAGTGAAATTAAGTGTTTATGATCTCATGTTGCGCTTTCAGTTGGTCTCATTATCAGAAGCTGGAATTCATCTTGATATGTCATTTTACAATTGCAGATACATCTCATGGTTTCATGGATGTAACATTGAAAAATCATGATAGTTTGGATGGAAAGGGCACAGAAACCTTGAGATCCTCAGAAAATAATTCATGTGCGTCAGTGGAGTTGCCTTCCTTTGATGCAGAGCATTCTTCAAAAGAAGTGTTTCCTACTGAGTCCACAGTAAACCGAAGTTTTGATTTTGTGACTGATGTTACTGACTCTTATTCAACTATGCCATACTGGATGAGTACTGTGGAGCAACCTTTTTTAGTTTCTTCTCAGTACCTTTTCCCAGAAGATTATGATTCTCCACTTGCTTCTGGAAATGGGGACATGACAATCAACATGATGCATGGAGGAGAGTTTCCATCCAATAGCCTGTGCTCAAGTACTACGATGAATTTGTATGCACAGGGGGCTACTGATCACAAATCAGTATCGAGAGAGTCAGTCTCAAAGGATGTAATTCTTGATGGGTATTCAAATGTAAAGGGATGGAATCAGAATTGTGAAAATGGAAACTTTATTTCATCATTTGATGGGAACTATCCATTTCATGCCGATGAACTTCATATTGGTCAGGCATCCATGGGGCTTCCAATGTCTACCGAGCTGAATTTATCTTGCAAGGAGCTTGTTAGTCAAGTGAAGAATGAAACGATAGATTCGCTGGTTGAATCTTGTAGTGGCCCATGGCAATCTATGATGGAGGAAAACATGTTTTTTCCATCCCAAAAAGTTTTTCATTCTGAAGATATGGTTTGTGGAACATCCAGCAGACCCTCTAATGATGGCAGGTACCAGAATTTATATATATCTGACCAATACTCTCCTAATGGCCATTCCTCTAATTTAAGCAATCAGCCTTTGGTTTTCATCAAGGACGATAGAGATCATAAATTGACTCTGTGCAAGAGTGATATAAATCATCCACAAGTCAGCCCTGAATCAACTCACAGTAATTTGTCAGACAAGGCCCATGTGGAGGATGATCCAGATATCTGTATAATTGAAGATATGAGTCATCCCGCACCGTCAAACCGATCTTTTGTGGTTGGAAAATCTGTTGCTTCTCAAAGTTGTTCTATAGTCAGTGGATCTTCCACTTATATGGGATTAGGAAGCATGAGACACAAGGCAAAAGACATAGACATTTTAAAAGTTGCGTTACAGGTTAGTTCATTTTAGTTTTGTTTCTGCATATTGTAACATGTGCAGAAACAATGTCCTTGAATGTAAATGAAAATTTGTTCCTAGAGCTTTAACTTTTAAGCAATCTCTCTCAAACTTGTTTTGTCCACTTACTGTTGATTTTCTTTTCTTTTTTTTTCCCCCTCTTTTTTTCCCCCTTAAATGACTAAATGAATTCTTTACAATGTTGAAGAGTATGGAAGTTTGCTGACAATCCGAAACAAATTTAATTAGAAGAAAAAAATTGAAGCTGAATAATGAAATTGTTTGGGACTCCCCTTTTTGTGATTTCATCCATCAATGGAATTGTTTTGTTGAGAAAAATAAAGAATCAATAGTTTTTTCCATTACTTACGAAACGGTATTTAGGTTAGGCTATCATATGCTTGTGAGTTCTAAAACAGGCACAAATGTTGTTAATCTTTTTTTTTTTTTTAAATATCTCAGAAATGGAATTGAAGGTTTGAACCGGCAACCTTTTAGAGGAAGTACCAATGCTAATTATATTTAATAGTTACTGACAAGGGTGCAACTTTTTTGCAATTACTGTTATTGCATTTTCCTCAGCTCCTGTTTTGAGTCTTTGACTTTGCAACAGATGTAAATTTCATAGTTAATTACTATTCGTCATCCTGACTTATCTGCTTTTGTTGCATACATTTTTGTTTGCGTTTTGATTTTTGGGATGGTATGCTTCTAGTAAAACTTTTAACATGGTCCTATATCCCTTTTAGAATTTTGATTTGACCCTCTGCTAGAGGTAACAAGCTCATGCTACTGAGCTCGGCTTAACATAGTTCTATATCATTCACTCAAGAGTTTGTTTATATGATGGCGAAGTTGATAAGTCTCAGGTTATCGAGCTTTGCAGGATCTTTCTCAGCCAAAGTCAGAAACTACTCCGCCTGATGGTGCTTTAGATGTTCCTCTTTTAAGGCATCAGGTTTTGTATTCTTTTATTAACACGACCTTTTCTTCTCTATTTGTATTTCTAAAAATAATAGGTTTGTATTATTAACTTTCACGGATGTTTGGACAGAGAATTGCTTTGTCATGGATGGTTCAAAAGGAGACATCTAGTGTACCTTGCGCAGGGGGGATTCTTGCGGATGATCAGGTTCCAACTCAGAATTTGTTCAATATCTAGAGATAATATGGATTTTATTTTCCCTTCTGTATTGACACGGGGAGTCACTTGCAGGGATTGGGGAAAACAATATCAACAATTGCTCTAATACTAAAGGAAAGGGCTCCTATTAGAGCTTGTCCTAATGTTAGACATGATGAGTTGGAGACTTTAAATTTGGATGAAGATGATGATATACTTCCTGAGCATGATGGACCCAAACAAGAATCCTCTCATCAAGTTTCACCAAGCGAAAATTTAACTACAAGCAAGAACACTTCAGTACAAGCTAAAGGCAGGCCAGCAGCTGGAACTCTTGTTGTTTGCCCAACAAGTGTATTGAGGCAATGGGCTGATGAATTACATAATAAGGTTTCTAGTAAAGCTAATTTGTCAGTGCTTGTATACCATGGAAGTAGTCGAACTAAGGACCCTTGCGAGCTGGCCAAATATGATGTTGTTTTAACAACGTACTCAATTGTGAGCATGGAGGTACCAAAGCAGTCTGCTGTTGATGAAGAAGATGATGAGAAACTCAATACAGAGGAACAAGCTATTCTACATTTGCATTTTTCTTCAGGCAAGAAAAGAAAAAACCTCTCTGGTTCTGATAAGAAACATTCAAAGAACAAGAAGGGAGTGGACAATGAAGTTTTTGAACCAGTTGCCCGCCCTCTTGCTAAAGTGAGGTGGTTCCGGGTTGTATTGGATGAGGCCCAGAGTATCAAGAATCACAAGACACAGGTAGCTAGGGCCTGTTGGGGTCTGCGGGCAAAACGTAGATGGTGCTTGTCAGGAACTCCTATTCAAAATGCCATTGATGATCTTTATAGCTATTTTAGGTTTCTCAAATATGATCCCTATGCTGCATATAAGTCGTTCTGTTCGGCAATTAAGTTTCCAATCAACAAGAATCCAACCAAAGGATACAAAAAACTTCAAGCCATTTTAAGGACAATAATGTTACGTCGCACAAAAGGTGAGGTCACATGAAATTTTGTGTATTGGTTGGTTACATTGTTTCAAGGATTTAGAATATTTACTTGTCTTTTGGTTTTCTTCAAAAGTTAAAACACTGCCATTTCGCCCCTCCTTGACTTTCTATTTTTATTGAAGAATTGGATATATATTTTCTGTAGGGTGAGAACTGTCCCTTGGCTATGGTCTGATTCACAGTGCGTTTCCATTTATTTTATAGATTATAATAGTCTTCCTGATTGGTGCCTTGCTTTTGTTTTGAGAAATCTCTCCTGTTTTTACCATGTACAGATTTTTTTATTATTATTTTAAAAATGGTAAATAACTTGATAACATGCTTGAATCATGGTTAGATTATGAGTCAGAAATCTTCTTTGTCATCTTATGAGTTTGCCTAGGAGTGATATGAGGAATTGGGATTTATGGATATCAGATCTGCCAACTCTATTTGACATTCAATTTAATTTTAGATTATCTACAAGGCCTGAAACTTACTGTCAGGTGACAGGACCAGGATAATTTCTTTTATGAGAACAATATGCCTTTTTGTTAAACTTTGTTAGATTTTGTATTATTATTTTAATAATTTGAAGAATGTGCCTCATTTCCTGACTTTTCTTTGTTAGACATTCCTTATGACTTATTTTATATAACTTGACTTGATTCTGCTTACCTACTGTAGTAAAATGTACGTTCAAATGATTTTGTTGGGCAATTTTATTATTATTATTATTTTAATTTTTATTTTTTGTGCCATGTGGTGGATTCTGCCTGAACTCCGTATTTTACTTTTCTTTACTGTTGCACACATTTTTTTTTTGGGTATTATATGAACTTACCAATTTGACTTGGATCATTCTATGGCACTTCTTGTGTAGCCACACTTCTTGACGGGCAACCCATTGTTACATTGCCACCTAAACATGTGGAACTGAAAAAGGTGGATTTTACTGATGAAGAGCGTGATTTCTACTCGAAATTGGAGGCTGATTCAAGGGCTCAGTACGAAGTATGTTTTTTAAGAAACTTTTGTAGTTTGTTTTGTATGCCTATTGCCTAGTATGCATGAAACTTCAGTTACAACATCTAATTTCCTTCTTCCCCTTTCTATCATTACTTATCGAGAATCTTGCCCCCCAGGAATATGCAGCAGCTGGAACTGTTAAACAAAATTATGTGAACATCTTACTGATGCTTTTGCGCCTTCGACAAGCTTGTGATCACCCTCTTCTTGTTAAGCCTTATGACTCTAAATCTTTATGGAGATCTTCGGTTGATGTGGTCAAGAAGCTTCCTCGGGATAAACAGATTTTCTTATTAAATTGTTTGGAAGCATCATTGGCTATCTGTGGCATCTGTAATGTATATCTTCTGCCCATTTCTTTTCTTTGATGTGAAATTTTTTAGTTAGTGTATGGTTTAGTGCATGTGGAATTAAGTACAGCATTTAGTTCAAACTATCTGTTTACATATAAGTTATCATGAATAAAACATATATAAACAGCTTTGTTGACTTTTTGCTTAACATAAAAATTATGAAGCATGAAATTCTGATGAAAAATGTTGTATACTTTTCAAATAATAATAATAATAATAATAACAATAATAATAAAATTCCAACAGTCATGCCAGGGTTAAAGAACATGCAATTATTGCATGTTGCATTTAATTTTTCTCCCTCATAAAAGAAATTCTGATGCTCCTTTTATTCCTTCCAATTGTTGAACATAAATTGAGGTATTCTGTACCTTTGACGTTATATTTGGATTTCTCCCATAAAAAACCACTGCTTGGCTCTGCATAAATGCTTCCTAATGATGTTAATATAGCATAATGCTTTCTAATGACTTGTTTATATCACCACTGTGAGAAGGAGCTTTTTGGCTTCCTTTTGTGATTTCATCATCATCATTTCTGATGTTTGTGCAGTTCCCCATTTTTACATCTCGTCACTTTAATCAAAAGTTTTGATTCCTAGTTAAAAAACGACCTTTTTTTTGGCTTTTTGCCTTTTCCTATATTGATGTATATTTGAAACTGGTAAGGTCAACTATAAATAAGAGCAGTATCTTTTCTTCATTCTCTTTTGTTACTTGGACTTCTTGGATATATTTACTTTTGTTCAATTCGCACACTATGCTTATCTCAATGTTCCTTTTGTTGTCCCGTTGATATTTCCTTCATCTCGAAACAGATTAGTGAGTTTTTTTACTCAAAAACTTCTGTGATTATTTCTGTAGGATCCACCTGAAGATGGGGTTGTCTCAGAATGTGGTCATGTTTTCTGCAAGCAATGCATTTTGGAACACCTCTCTAGTGATGACAGCCAGTGCCCTACAGCAGGATGCAAAGTTCGTCTTAATGCATCTTTATTGTTTTCCAAGTCCTCATTATGCAGTTCTCAGTCTGACGAGCCCGGTGAAGATAATTCTGTGGTTAGCTCTTGTTCCACCGTTGGTGACTCAGTGGAACCCTCTTCATCAGTTATGTATGAGTCTTCTAAAATTAAAGCTGCTCTTGAGGTTCTGATGTCATTGGCTAAACCAAAGGAATACTCTTCAAGAAACAGCCCTCCCCAACTTGCTGTTGTAGGAGCCAGCGATAAATCAATCGATGCTTCATCCACAGAACTGCGTCTGGAAAGTCCCGAGTGTCAAGATTCTGGAAACAAAAGCTCTAGCGAATTAGTTAAAACAGGTGGAGAAAAAGCTATAGTCTTTTCTCAATGGACGGGAATGTTAGATTTGCTTGAAGCATGCCTAAAAAACTCCTCCATTCAGTACAGGAGACTTGATGGCACCATGTCAGTACTTGCCAGAGATAAAGCAGTAAAGGATTTTAACAATCTTCCGGAGGTTTGTCAAATGACGTGGCCCTATACTAGAGTATTTTTCATAATTTTTTATACTCTCTCTTCTGTAGTGTATGCTGCATAATCCTTCACCCCTTTTTTTAATTTATTGACAGGAATATTGTGTTTTTTTTTTACTTTCTTGTTTACGTGATGTTAAATACGATTCAATAAATTTCCTTATGGTAGGTGTCAGTTATGATCATGTCTTTGAAAGCTGCTAGCCTTGGCCTAAACATGATTGTTGCCTGCCACGTTCTTCTGTTGGACCTCTGGTGGAATCCTACAACTGAAGATCAAGCAATTGATAGAGCACATCGAATCGGGCAAACCCGTCCTGTGACGGTGTTGAGATTAACTGTAAAAGACACAGTTGAGGATCGTATTTTAGCCCTTCAGGTACCGATTATATGTTTCATTTTCAATTTTGATTTGAGAAGCTCTTGTTCGTTCAATATTAGTATATGGATCAAAATCCAGTTTACTCTGTGGTTAATTAGTTGAGTGTCAAGTGTTTTGAAGGCTTTAGTTTTTGCCTTACCAAAAACTCAAAAGGGTGGGACTTAGGAAAGATGAGCACTTTAGTTTGGGGAACTGATACCCTTTTGGGACCTGTATGGAAACTCCACTCACTTTCATACACATATTGGGTACTTGTTAGCTTCAAAGACAAGTGTTAATGCAAGGTTAAGTTGGGTCCGGCGTAAAGTGTAATCTAGGATAAAGTGATAAATGTTGGGAGTGAAGTACATCAAACTCATTTTTTCAAGCATGTAAATGCAAATGTGTAAGAATTTGAATTTTTGTTTAAAAGTGATGTATTATTTAAGAAAATGTCAATCTAAAGTTGAGAAAATGATTTTTTTGGTTCTTGAAGTTTGAATAATTGGGGGTTTATTTAGTCCTTAGAATTCAAAATCTTACACTTTCATTCTTAGGATTGAGGAAATAGTTTATTTTAGGACTTGTGATCGTTAGTCAACTTATAGAAAAGTGACATGCCATATTTTGTGATAGAATAAGTGATTTGACAATTAAAAAAATTTAAAAGAAAAAGAAACTCTCTCTCTCTCACCCCCACCTCTCCCCTGTTTTCAGCCCCCACCCTTTCAGCATGCAACGTTCGACAGCAGTGAAACCCATGACCTCACCTTCATAGATCCCGTTCTCCTTCACTGTTGTTTCCCCTCTTCCAACTCTCACGTTAGTTTTGATTGAGAACAATGAACTAATATCCTAGGGCTTAAAAAAATAATTCATATTTAACAAATGTGACATGCCAATGACGTGTCATTGTGTCTATGCCTTTTGTCCTTATATGTGCCTTTTAGGTTGCAACAATATGTATAATTTTAATAGATGTCTTCCATGTTCATGGTCCTATAAACTTTTAAAAATCATGTGTCTCGTATGATGCTTCTTAGGCCAGAACAATATTTCTGGGCGATCATATTTGCCCCCATATTCGTGTGTGACAACCACATTCTTGGGCAATGGTTGGGACAATAACACCATTTGTTACACATGCTATTACAACCAGTTCCTGCACTAGCGTTAATAAATCAGGGGGATTGTTGTGTGGCATGATTTCCTTCTGCCATTTCTGTTGGTAAATTGATTGATTGTATATTCATACTTTTATGCAGCAAAAGAAAAGAGAGATGGTTTCATCTGCATTTGGAGAAGATGAAACAGGCGGTCGACAAACTCGTCTCACAGTTGAAGACCTGAACTACCTTTTTATGATGTGATGATAGATATGACCACAATTATTCTTTTGAATTGGCTGATTTAGGTTAACATCATATGCACATATCATATCAAAGATTTAGGTGGTGAAGGCTGGCTGCATTGGCTCTAATTTTAGAAAGCAAGTTGTCCTGACCATATTTAGGTTAGATGGCCAACTTTTGATGTTACTTTGACCAGAAGATTCGACGATCCAGCTCCTTTTACCAGAAGAAGATTTGTGAATAGGAATTATAGAAATCTTTGAATCCATTTTTGCCCACCCATTCTTTCCTCACTCACAATTTGTTCCCATTGTGACCTTCTCTTTACATCCCATTCCCTTAGTATATCCCACAGGTTGTAAAGATTAGAAATTTTTATAGAAAGGACAGAAAGTTAAATCTGTTGAAGACTCTTTTCTTTTCCAAATGTAAAGATATAGATAGTGTTATTTGCTATTGCTTGTCCCTGGCTCTATGCTGTTTATTTCTTTTTTCCTTGTTACTTAGATCATCATTTTTTTTAGTAATATTAATTTTATCGTTCCATTGGATGAGGAATTTGTAATTCCTTTGTCTTTGGAGATAATTTTATTGGTTTGGATTATGCTTTACAAAATTGAAACGTTATAATGAATAATAGAAATGCTATTCTTTTGATTTTTATATAAAGTTTCACTCTAAGTTGATATAAACTATTACAATAAATTAAACAGATGATCTGAAATGAAAAACAGATTGTGTTTAATTTATGAAGGAAAATCAAGTAATTTAAATGTGGAAAACTTGTTTGAATAGCAAGAATATATTGGCAATAACATAGGATAGCTTGAATTTATACTATCAGCCTCATTCGATAGTACGTTTAAATTAATATTTAGTTATCAATTTAGATTATTTTTTGTAAGGTCATAAATAGTCAACTTATGGTTGTGCTAGAAAGCTTTTGATTATCCAATTTAATATTGAATTTTTTGTTTTCTTTAGAGAGTCCTTTTATCTTTTAAGAGATGGATTTTTCTTGTTTGGTCATAGATTTGGCTTTAATTATATCAGCTTCCTGGCACGTTATAAATTAAATTTAAAATAATCAATTTCCATACGTCAAAACTTTCTGTATGTGGGCTTAATCACATCATCTAGTAAAAAAATATTAAAGAGAAAAATTTGTTAAGAGTATTATATGTGTGAATTAGATATTAGAAAAGACAGCTCCCACATGGGAGTTATTCCAAGTAATGAACTATCTTTAGGTCATATTTTTCAAAATTGTTTTGAATTTTTTCAAGAAAGGCTTTTTAGTATTATATTTGGATAAATTTGTCATTTTTACATATATTTCCCGAAGCATTCTTAATGATGGAGAGAGAAATTATATTTATTGTAGAGAGAGAAAAGGTATTTAATATGATTTTTTAACATTTTCAAATGGAGAGTGAAAATTTGATATTTTTCCCTTTATTTAATTTAATTGGAGAGAAAAAACACATTTAATGGAATTTTATTGTTTTATTTTTCCTAGATTCATGGTTATTTAAAATATACCTCAGAATAATTTGTTAAGTATTTGAAAATATTCTAACAAATACATGAAATATACCACAATATATAAATTAAAGATTGATTCAATTCTTGACGTAAATCACCATTTCATTTTTCATGTTGATTTCTGATATTTTGTGAAATATTCTATTGTTTGTTCATTTGTGCATGTAATATATTCCATTGTTTATTTGGAAACATTCTAAAAAAATATATGAATTATATAGGAAAATATATTAGATATCTACTCAAATATTCATGATTATTTTTAAATATATCTTAAAACTCAAATATGTATGTTAATATATTTCATTGTTTATTTGATGTATATATCCCAAATATTATAATATACATGCATTTCTAATTAGGTATCGATATTCCGTTGCTATGATATGTATGTTTCTATACCTTGGATCATTATTTTAGATATTTGCAAATATTCAAACCAATTATGAAATATAATAGTAAAATGGTAAAACATTAAATATTCCAATAGATTTTTAAATATATGAGTAAAATGATTTATATATATATATACCATAGTTTAGGTTCATGGTTATTTTTAAATATACGTTAAAACATTTCCCTTAGATGTTTGCACATATTATAAACAATATATAAAATATACTAGTAAGATTGGAAACGAATATATATAAAAAACCACGCTATATATCATAATATATACCGAAAAAGAATATATATATATATATATATATCATAGTATATATAAAAAAACCATCTTATATATCGAAAACAAAAAATCACCATACGACAGTATATATAAAAAAAATCCCATATGACAGTAAATATCATAATATATATAAAAAAACCACCTTATATATCACCGTCAATTGTCATCATCTAGAACCCCATGCAGATGGTTCATCCTGCGTTGCATCGACTCGCCCCACGCCGAAAAAATAACCCCACGTCGGATCACCTAGCTCGACACGGGAAAAACGCCCCATGCCAGATCTGCTTGCCACACGCCGAAAGATGTGCTGGATCTACTCGCCCCGCGTCGGAAGATTCGCTCCACGCACTGGATATGTTATGAGGAAGAAGGTAACGACAGCTGGTTAGTGGCTCAAACGGAGGGAGGCGGCGGCTGGATCTTGGCATGGTGGACAGAGGGAGAGAGACAACGATGGAAAGATGAAAGAGAGACCATAGATGACAAAAAGACGATCGGTGGTGTGCGAAAGTCGACGATTGAATCCAACTGGTGAATGGGGTAGCGACGGTCGGCTGAATGGTGGCAGCGAATGGCGGACTGGTGAACGACGGCAACGAAAGTCGGCCAAATTCGATAAGCAAACGACGACAGAAAAGGAGTGTGAAATTGTCGAAAGGAGAAAAGAGATGAAGGAGGAAGGAGGAAGGAGAAAAGAGAGGGAGGAGGAAGAAAAGGGAAGTGAAGGAGTCAATGGTTTTTATTTTTTTTAAAAAGAAACATTGATGGACGTGAAAGCTTGTATGTAGGAGAGGGAATCACAATTATATATATGTATATATTTATGTGTAGGATCAAGACCTAAATTGTAAATAGCCACTGACATTGATGAAAAAAAATCTAATTAAGTCTTTTTTGTAAAAAATGAAATGTTCAAGATATTAATATAATATAGCTTATATTTTAAGGTCTGTACGTCGAAACTCAAAAAAAAAAAAAAAAAAAAAAAATGGAGAAATTGGGAGAAGATGATATTTTCTTGATAGAAGGAATGGCGACTGATTACAATATGTGAAACCCTAAAAAGAGAACATGAAAGAAACCTACACATGGCACAAATCTATTTGCAGATTCAAAACAGTCATATTGTAAATAAAGCAGTTGATTATAAAGAAAATTAAAATAGACTAGTAAGGGAATTAAAGGAATATCCCCCCCCCCCAACACAAGCTGACTGGGCAAGGTGCAACAGTAAGCTTGGTTCGTAAGTTTTGAAAACGAGATGATGGTAACCCTTATGTCACGATATCAACAAGTTGGTCCTAGATGGCACATAACGGACCCGAGAGTGACTCAAGATCATAGGAGGCCTTGGACAAAACTTTGATAGAGAGGCTTTCTTATAGAAAATATTATGTAGAATTTATTTCTCTTGCTTTTTTAGATGCAAAATTATGTATTAAATTTTGATTATCTAAGTTCATCTATATATCATTTTCAATGAATAATATGACCAATCCATTTAATCTTTTTGGCGACGTAGTTAATATTTAATAAGATTGAATTAATTTTAATCTTGAACCGCTTTTTTTAGCAGAAACAACGGTTGTTGGTATTGTTAATTATATTCTATAAGCAATATATGCATTTGGAAAAATATTTACCTTTTTATATAATTTAATATTTTAATAGGACAATCAATTTTATTTTGCAAGACTTCTCTTAATACTTTTAATTCAAAAAATAAATGTAAACCGTTAATGTCAAAAAATGTATCACGTTTTAATGATTTTCAAGATTAATACAATATCTTTTCAAATTATCATCATCCAATAACTTTAAAATTTTCATATCAAATAGGAAGTTAAAGATATTTTCATATACTTGAAATTGTTCAAATCTATTTTTAGGTGAAGAATTGCTTGATCTACAATATAATAAAAGTAATCAATTCTAAAAAAGTCTTCAGATGATCGTGTTTCTTCAATGTCAACATTCTCATCAAATTGTTTTTTTTTCTTTGAATCATTATTTTTTCATGAAATATTGGTTGTATTTCCATATCATTTTCAATTTCTTTAGTTGAAATCATAGCATATGTGAATCCATTTTCTCTATATTTTTCTAAAAATGAAACTAAACCTTTCAAGTGATCTAAAACAATATCGACATGCATATCTTTATGTTGCAAGACTTTACTCATAGAATTTAAAGCAAATAAAATATCATACCATATAATCATGCATAATAAGAATTCAAAATTTTCAAATTCATAAGTAGTTAAACAATTAGCTTCATTTTTCACTTTAGGATCTTCACTAGTTTCTCCTAATTTTAATAAAGCGTCCCTCATTTGAGGTGCTTGAAATCTTATTTAACATTTTGAATTCGATTTTTCCATCGTGTTTGTGACAATGGTTTGATAGTCAAGTTAGTTATGTGATCTAGCAAAAGTTTGCACCATTTGGTAGACGAAGAAAATAAAGAATAAATACATTGCACAACTCTATAAAATGTCATAGTTTTACGACATGAGCTAGCCATGTCAGAAAGTACTAGATTGAGATTATGACAACCACAAGGTGTATAAAATGCTCTAAGATTTATTTTCAGTAATCTTTTTGTACACCTTGTTGTTTTCCTTTCATATTAGATCCATTAACATATCCTTGTCCTCTTATATTAGACATATCAAGTTTAAGATCCTTAATTGTGTTTATAAGTGTTGGGGTTGATGTCCTAAAATCTCGTGGTTTTATAGTTTGTAATTTGTTTGTACAAACAAGTTTTTTATTTAATAAAATAAGTTTTTATATTATTTGACATTTAGTTGCATTAACCCAAACCAATAAATTAAGATCCTAGGTTATTTAATATAGCTTAAACATGTATGTGATGACATACAAGTCGATCATGTGTACGTGATAACCTAAAAGATTTAGTAGATGGATAAGGCTAGATACCTTATCCTAATGAGACTACAGATACGACTCACTTTATAATTGTTAAAATTGTTGTAAAGTGTTACAAATGATCTAATCCTGATCATTCATGTGGAGATATGTGAGTGAGGGTATACTATATAAAGAGTTTGTATAAGACCGGACCACGAAATAACTAGTCTCTCTTTATAACGCCTTTACTTGAAAAGACTTACATTTCACTAGGATGACCATAGTGACTTAACCTTAATCTTGAGTGAGTTGTGAGCTCTTGCCTATGAGAGTGATCCTTTGATCTACATAGGTGATAGTGGCTAGATTCGCTGACTCAATATGCTTACCATTTTGAGATTCGCCCGAGTGGGGAGCTGGGAACACAACTACACAAGAAGAAGTTCACTCCTTCCCATTGTTAGAGTAAGTAGATAAGTTGCTCCCTTAAAGGCTGATTTCGGGTCTTGAACAATGAGGCTTCTCATCCTCTCACTGGTCTAAGAGGAGTCCAGTTATAATTGGACTATGATTAATTGTTCATTAGAGGGATCAATGTTACTTAAGGAGTTAGATATAACTACTAGGGTACACCGATAATTTTAACCCAACCGTACTTATGAACAATGTGTGAAGGGTCAACGTACTTTTGATTGGTTATATCCAATGAACATAAAAATATATCTACAGTGCGAAAAATGTTGGGATTGGTGTCCTAATTCTCCCGGAGTCTCGTAGTTTGTAATCTATACACATTGTTATAAATAAAATAAGAGTTATTTTATTTGACATTTACTCATATCCAATAAACAAAGCTCCATGGTTATTGTATGTAAATTTAAGCATGTATATGAGATATACAAGTGGATCATGCCTTAAGTGATAACCTAAATAGGTCTGTAGTATAAGGATTAAGGAGGGATACCTGATTCTGGCGACACTACGAATACGACCGCTTTGTAGAGGTTTGTAAGTATTGTAAACTATTACAGATGGTAGATCCTGACAACTGATGTGGAAACATGTGGACGGGGGTGTCCTATACAAAGAGTTTGTATAAGATTGGTCTACGAGAGGATTCGTCTTTGTATATAACGCCGTTGATATTGGAGACTTACATCTTACCTAAACGACCATAGGTGACATGACCTCAATCCTGAGTGTTTTGGGAACTCCTGTCTTTAAGGGCTGTCCTTTGATTAGTATGGGTGAGAGTGGCCAGATTGCCAACTCAACATGCCTACCTTTTTGGGGATTTTTCTGATTTGGGAGTTGGGAACTCAATTAACAAGGTGGAATTCACTCCTTCCTCGAAGTTGGGGTAAGTAGATAGATTGCTCCCTTAAGGGCTGATTCCGAGGCTTGAACATAGTGGCCACAGTTTCTCTTTGGAAGAGAGGACTCAGTCATAGTAGGACTATGACTTATGTTCATTAGAGGGATTAGTGGTACTTAAGGAGTTAGATGTAACTACAGGAGCATAACGATTATTGGCCCAACTGTACTTACGAGTGATCTATGAAGGGTTATCGCACTGTTGATTGGTTGATATGGATACATAATATATCTATAGTAAGAAGAGTTCAGCTGTCGGTCTTTAGTGGAGTGTCTGGCAGTTAAAGGATGGTGGATCCCGTGACTAAAGAGTTTAGTCAGTTGTTCACGTACCGTTGGAGCTTCGAGCTACAGGTCCATAAGGTCCCCTTAGTAGCTCAATGGAATCAAGTTGAGAATCAGTCCTTGGTGTTGATTTGAAATGTTCAAATTGACAAGAGAAAAATTCGATTATATATGATATGATCGGTGTGATGTATGAGATACATCACGTGGAGGATTAATGTAAATGAGATTTACATTAAGTACCATGAAATAGAAAAAGAGCTATGGTTTATATGTTTCATGAATGAAATATTAAAAACTAATAGGTTATAAATATACTATGGTAAGTTGGTTATCATATATATTTATAATAATATTAATTATTGGATAATTATCTCTTTTTCTCTAATAACCAATTGAGTGGGAGGTTATTGGTAGTTTCATGGTAACCGTGAGATAAAAGGAAAAATGTTTTCCTAAATTTAGTAGTTGTTGAAAGTGTTTCCACTCTAAAAAATTACTCACAGTTGGCTGTCAATTGAACTAGATTCACTAAACGATAGCTAAAGAGAGACTAGAGGATCGTGGAGTGATACTATATGATAGTTCACTCAGCTAACCTTTAGCTAAACGACCGCGGAGCTCTTGCTAAACAACCGCATATCATTTGTTAAATGATTGGGCATTGTCTATATGATAGACTTTATCATCTCCCATTTGCTCAATCGTTTACACGATTGTTCTTCCTCCGGTCTTGTCCTCTAACCAAGTCTACATAGAGCCCACACTTCTGAATTCTCATAACGATAATACCAAGGTAGTCATAGTGGTGGTGTCGTACTCAGCTCGACATAGTTCGAGGTTTTTGGAGGTCGTTCGTTGAGTTCGTGGTGTTCGTGTGGAGGTTGCTGTGATTTTTCTATGTGGCAGTTGAAGTGTTCGAGCGTTCGTGATTGCTGTTTTGCTATTTGATTGAGCGTTCGTGATCGAAGGTGTTTGAAGATGAGTCTTCAAAGGTATGATGCTTTATCCCTTGATCTCTTGTATAAGCATGCTGTAATTTCATATGTTGCATGACCAGTTAGTTTCTGTTTGTTGATTGTAATTGTGTATGTTTAAATACGAATAAAATTTGGAACGATCATGTCACACCCCCTCCCAGATTACCCCTATTAATCCAGAAGTGAATGTGACGACAGTAGTTATTAACCATTTTGTGGCACTTACTGCCTAACTAACATCCTGAACCTGCTTGGATCCCTGGAATACATATATAACATTCACCAAGCTAATGAAACTTTTTTAAAAAATAACCTTAGAACACCAGGAACCAACAACAACATAATTACATCATATTAACACATATAGAGTTTAGCGGTCCCAATATACTTTACTAGTCCCTAATATGAGCAATACATATGTACAGACATTTACAGAATAAACACCTAAAACTTCTCTCTAGACTTTGGACTTTTAACTGGAGTCCTTGAATGGCAGAGCAGGATGACAGCTAACCTCTGGGGAGATGACCACTACCTGGGAAAAGAAAACATTTAAAAAAATGAGTTACTCGCCCAGTAAGTGACTTAATAAAACATAAATCTCATGCTTAAACTGAAAGCTATAAAACATAATACTGGAACTAAAACATGCCAAGCAAATGTGTACATAAAACTTTTAAAATCATTGTATCTGAAAACATAGCTGAATTGATTTTTGGTTGAGAGAGAACCCTTTTGCTCGATCTCTCAACGTCGGATATCATGTTCAAGAGAGAACCCTTTTGTTCAATCTCTCAAACATTATCCTGGTCTGGGGTGAGAACTCTTTTGCTCAAAACCTTCTAACCAATGCTAAGAAAGAACCCTCGTGGTTCAATCTTATCGTCAGGTGTCATATTTAAGAGAGAACCCTTTTGTTCGATCTCTCAAACATAAGCCTGGGCTGGGGTGAGAACCCTTTTGTTCAGCACCTTACAGCCAATGCTAGGAAAGAACCCTTTTGTTCAATCCTACGGAACTGATTAACTGTCAAACGTGCACGTAGAGCAAACTGGATCCTGATGTCAAGGATCATTACTGAGGCAGGGTACATTGCCTATCACTGAACTGAGTGAATTATTCTGATACCTTCTCTATGTACTTCTGCATCAGAATCATAACATAATTGAAACTAGGTAATACAGCTCGGGTACCTTCTCCTTGTACTTCAGTATTGAGCTGAAAATACTTGATAGGAAAATATTTTCATAAAACATGCTTACTGAAAGCTTGATCTCATAAATCATAGTTTTCACAAGAACATCATTTGCTAATGCATGCTCAACAACATTAAAAGCACATATGCTTTAAAACATAATACAAATACTTGTAACATAAACATGTCATAGAATCTCCTTTTGAAAACTACCATGGTTCAACCATTGTACCAAAGCATGTTTCATAAACTTTGTAACCAGCATGCGTTTATAAACTTTAGAGAAATGCGTTGCTTAACTGTCAATAAAGCATAGATTATTAAAATATTTATAAACCATTTATAAATCATTTTATAGTCACTCACAGCTCGTCGGGGCTCTTAAACGGTTTATATGCCTCTCTAGCTCTTCTTGGCCTGAAAGGACATAATCCCGGTTAGATTTCTTAGAATTCTCAGCAAAAAGCTTCAGGCAGCTCACTTACTAATGAAACTTTCACCAACAAAACAACAGTACTAGTAAGATGATCATTTTGAGCGAGATCATCCTCCTGAGCGAGATTTACCACTTCTAGCAAGATTTGTGACTTCTAGCGAGATTTGTGACTTTTCCAGCGAGATTTGTGACTTCTAGCGAGATTTTGACTTCTATCGAGATTCAGCGCAAAACCAGCGAGATCTTCATCCTTAGCGAGATCCACCTCTTCCTTAACTCACTCTCGCTCTCGCTCATTTTCTTATCTCGCTCTCGCTTTCGCGTACAATGGTGAGCTGCCTGCTTAATCTTCCTAAGAAGTTGCCTGCTTATGCACCGATTCCCTGTTTCAACTTCAAAAATTCATAACTCAAAATCCAGAACTCTTTTTACAAACTTGTTTAGAATTGAGTTAAATTTCTTACCTTCAAAATATCAGCCCAAAGTTCCTTGTAGTTTTTCCTAGAGATTTCAATCTTCACGCTGGGCTCTGATTAATTCGAGAATCTGCCCCTTCTGCAGATTCTTCATTTTGTTCTTCTTCATGTGAGGTCTTTCTTTGGCAAAACAACCTCGAAAACTAGACTTCTCAGCTTTCGAATGGTACCAATCTCACTTAATTGCTCAAGTCATTTTCCAAAACCGAGCTTCTGAAGTTCCTCTCCCTTTATACTTCCTTTCGTCTCCCCTGTTCAAGGATCAAACTGCCACCTCATCTAGTATTAGTGCTTCCGGCCAATTCTCATTAGTGAGTTTGTTTAATTAATTTATTTTCCCTTCCCTTCCTTCATAACCCACTTAAGCCTTCATAATATAAATTTAACGTGCATCGTATACTCCATCGTCTAACGCCCAACGCCTATCGTCTAGCGTCCAATGTCTATCGTCTAGCACCCCATGTCTATCGTCTAGTTCCCAACGTCTATCATCTAGCGCTTGTCGTGCAGCTCATCGTCTAGCGCTGATGCCGATTGTGCAGTGCCAATGCCCCATCGCTTAGCACTATCGTCCCAAGTATAGCGCTAACGTTTAGCGAGATCCTTCGTATCGTCTAGTGCATCGTTAAGCTCCGCGTGATTACTACACGATCGCCCAGCCCCACCTACATGATCGCCTACCTCATCGTGTAGTGCTATTCACTTACTAGACGATCATTTACCCAATCGTATAGTGCCGCTCATTTGCTACACGATTGTCCAACGCCTTTGCTCGCACACACTTGAAGCTACCGCAAGCCTTATTAAAGCATCATGCCTTTCAACCCATGCATTCATCCTTAGTACCAACGCATAGTTTACCCTTGCCTTCAACACTTAACCTCTACAAGCCTTGGTTGCTACACACGCAACCCCATGCGTCCACACTTCTCCATCAACGCATGCCTACACTGTGCTTCCATACAGCAAATTTTCACTTGTTATATTATAAAAAACTCACCCTTGAGTAAGTATTTCTAACACTTAGAATTTTCTTCCTCCATCGGCCTACCTTCTTTACCTCTTTTTATAATTTTACTTAATACGCTTGTTACTCACTTATGTAGGAAAAATGGAGTACGGGGTTTACAGATCATTCTGTTGTTCATGGAAATCTTCATATTCGTTTTCCTTCAATTAGTATTAGAGTCAGGTTGTTTTGATATTCCAAATTTCACTTCTGTTTTGAACTTCTTTTACAGTCGTGGTGGGTTTTCTGCATCGCGTTTAATTGTTAAATGCGTTTGTGGATGGCGTTGATGAATGTTTACAGGTTAATTGCCTCTGTTTAAAGCTTTCTTTAAATTACAAAGTGTTAATTTGTAAGGGCCCCTGTATTTTTGGGCATAATTAATATGCAATCAAGTCTGTAATTCAAAGAGTTTGAGTTTGTCGAGTCATTCGTGACAAATTTTCAAAGCATGAAGATACGATTCTCTACGAAGAAGAAGACCAAGAGTTAGTCGTGTCGTGTAGCCTTAGGTAAACGATCGTGGGATTTAGCTAAACGATCGTGTAGATTTTTCTATGCGATCGTGTAGTATTTACTAATCGTTTAGTCTATTGCATATCATTGATTGCCCGATCGCGTAGATGTTGGAGGTAAACGATCGAGTGGGAGCATATGATGCTCATCGTTTAGAAAAAGGCACGCGCTAAATGATCGTGTAGTTAACATGCTCATCGCATAGTCACTAACTACACGATCACGTGGTATACAATACGAAGCGCTCGCTCAGTGATTGTTTAGACGATTGTGCTTCATTGCATCGTTGTCATTTAGACGATCGTATAGGGTTTGCGTTATGCGAAGTGTGTTGCATGATCGTGTACCTCATGCTTTATCGCATAATAAAAGGTACACGATCGTTGCTAAACGATTGTTTAACTCTGGAAGCGTAGGTAAACGATTAAGTAAAGCATTTACTCTTTCATGTAGACGATCGCTTGGGTTTTGGTACACAATCAGAGGAGACATGGGCTTTGACCAGACGGTTCAAGACCCGATTCGCCTGTTTGATCTAGAGACTTTTTGTATTTGTAATAGTTAGCTTTAGTTTTGAGGATTTGAGGCAATTTTTTCTGTTCACCAACATTTGCTTAATATACATGAGATGTATGTGGTTTAAATGGCAAAGTGTTTGACATATAGATTTGAAACCCACATTAGGTTGTGCATTATTCATGCATCATATATTATAAGTGTTATAATATGGCATGATGAAATTACAAGAGAGCATGCATATGCATCATAAAAATATAAGAGATATTTGTGCATGCAGTAAGCATTTTCATGCATCATCTTTATATTATAAGTGTTATAGTATAAGGGTGAATAGAAGCATATTTTCCTTGGTTTGTTGCTTGTTTGTATAAGTGTTATATAAAAAGTAGCAATGAATGAACAATGCATGGAGCATGACACTTAGTCTGTTTGTAAAAGTTATGAATGCCTTGTATATGTTAGCTTTGCTTTGTATATGGTTTTGGTTGTTTTTGTTATAAGTGTGATAATAGAAATTAGAACTAAAATCAATAAGAAAGAATTGCATGCGGACTTAGGGTGAACTCATGTTTTAAAAGGGTTTTAAAATTGGATTGAGATAGACCTAAGTTCAGAGGTTCTAATGGGATTAGCAACCTAGTTTTAATCTTTTTAAATCTATTTAATAGGATTAAATTGATTGGCATAAAAGATTAAAATTGTTGTAAATCTATCTATAAGAGACCTTTTGTCTAAGGCGGGTTTTGTCTAGGCCGTGGTACTTAAGCTGAGGGAAATAGAACACCCCTACTTGGAACCTATCTGGAAGGGTGAATTAGATAGATTTTTTGTAGGCATGGATGATGATCAAAAGTTGTTCAATTATCCAAGGTAAAAGTTACTCTTGGGCAAACCTAAAAAGTCAGTTAGTTAAAATTCTTAGATGCGTTTTTTCTAAGTAAACTAAACCCTAGGTTATAAAATACTCAGTGGGATGAAGAGATATATTTGATATGTCAATGATTCCACTCACGTTTCTCCCTGAATGTTCACGCGAGATTTATGCTTGGCCTCGTGGTGCCCTGGGAGCATCTCCCTTCACATGGTATTTGCATGATTCAATATCAAGGTAGACGGAGAGAGTGTTTATAGTAGGTGGGTGAAGGGTGTGTGTCAACACGTCTTACGGTCTCTATCATTGGTTCACACCGTGAGATCATTATGTACTACCTCGTGGAGCCCTAGGAGCGTCCCCCTTCGGATGGGTTTTGTGTAGTTGGTCAAGATTAAGGTGAACTCCAGAAATGGATAAGGTCGCTTTAGTTTTTGCCCCAATAAGATTTTCCCCTCCAGATTGGCTGTTTGGTGCGGAACTCTAGGGCCTAAAATGGGGGTCACACTTATGGGACATTGTTAAGCAAGTTAATGATTTCTTGACCAAATCAAAGATGGCTAGTCGTTATAGGAGCAAGAGTTGTTCTAGTATTAATGACTGGTTGAGAATTTATCAATTCAGAGGAGGGATAATTGACCTTCCTTCGGCGACTTTTGTCCTAAACCTGCGTCATTGCGAAACTAGATGTCACACGGGGTTCATGTTAGTTTTTCTAAAACTTATTGGATGTTGTATGTTTTTCAATGAGTATTTGCTTAAAACCTAACGTAGGTCAATGTGTTTTTGTTTTCAACAACGTGTTTGTTTTCCATTTAATGCCTTTAATTTGACCGATTACATATAGTGGAAAGAGTCTTATAAAACGTTTTTCGTAGTAAACGACCTCGAATTTGTCATGGTTGAGGAATGTCCTCAAGTCTCGACCTTTGATGCACTGTGAAGTGTTCTAATGTATATGAGGTATGGATGAAGGCTAATTCATTAGCCTGACTTCACATTTTGGCTAGCATACCTGATGTTTTGGTCAAAAGGGTTGAGAACATGGTCATTGCACACGAGATCATGGACTCGTTGCAAGATTTGTTTGAACGTCAGTTCTTACTTTTATAGCACAAAGGAATGGATGACAAAACCAGTAGTGTCAGTTCCCAAGTTAAACTGCAGGAAGAGAAAGCAAGTATTGTTGACTCTGTTGAAGTTCATAGAAGAGAAGTGTCCTCTGACATTGAACTTGAAGCTTATTTAGGTTCTGATACTGATCCCACTACTTTCCAAAAGAGGAGGATGTCTAAAGATAGTAAATATGATTTATTGGTCTTGGAGACATGTTTGATAGATAATGATGATTCTGCCTGGATCCTTGATTCGGGTGCTACCAACCATGTCGGTTCCTCTTACTAAGGATTCAGTTCCTGGCAAACGTTGCCATGGGGAGAGTTGACTTTTTGAGTCGGTACTCGTGAGGATGTTTCAGTTGTTTCTGTTGGCAAGCTGAAGTTATTTTTGGACAAGAAAAGTTATCTGTTATTGGATAATGTTTTCGTTTCCTAGTTCCTCATATCAAGAGGAATTTAATCTCGGTTTCTTGTCTTATTGAACAAGGTTATACCGTCTCCTTTTTTGAGAATAAAGTATTTATTTTCAAGAATGGAATGGAGATTGGTTTTGGTTCAATGGAAAGTAACTCATATGTACTAAGGCCGTTAGTCATAAAAGCCTTGTTTAACACTTAAATGTTTAGTACGAAAACAACAGATAAAAGACCAAAAGTTTCTCCAAAGTAAAACACCCATCTTTGGCATTTAAGGTTAGGTTACATCAACCTCAATAATATCAAACTCTTTTTCTCAAAGATCCCAATTGTGAAATTTATGTCTCAAATGAACATCACAATATTGTAAATCCTTTTGCAATTCAATCTTTGAAATAAATTTCTTAAAACTGTATAGATGCTTTGAACTCCTTTTCATAAAAGAAGTTATTCATTTTTACATATCTCATATGCAACAATGAATGCATAAAGACCCTGTTATAGAAATTAATTAGAAAATTGACTCATAATCCATTTTCACCCAATAGTTCTAGCGCTGGTTTTCACATGGTGCTAAGAGTCTTGAAGGCCTCTATCCCCAAGTTTCATAATTTCGAGTTTCCTTTTCGTGAACCCCTTCATATTCTTTAAGGTTTCCCCCATCAATGAAAATCTACAAAAGGCTGACTGAGATTAAATACATTACTTCATCTCATATTTATGACTTTAACAACGTTTCTTTTTGTCAACTTTCTTCAATTCTTGTCATGTAGTATGACAACTTTGACTTCCAATAAGACATAGCATAGGTTGAGTCATAAGATGGCTCTACCATTATTGAAAGGTTCATAAGTTTTCATTTTTCCATGTTATATGACAATAAAGACTTCAAGTAAGTCTTTGCAAAGGCCGAGTTATCTCATAACTCTCCCACTACGATGAAAACTTATCTGTTTGACAATTAAAAATTTATGTTCAAATGAAACAAATGGTTATAACATTTGTTAATTATTACGTGGTTTTACTTGAAATAAATTCATCAATATAGTTTGCACCCTTTAACCTTTTAAATATATCAGTATTTGTCATACAAACACATCATTTTACTTTGGAATGTCCAAAGGTCTACTTATAAATGTCTTAAGGCCTACCTTTACTTAGGCATACTTTTGAACATTTCTTTCACTAAGAATTTGTATTAACACAAGTGTCTCAACTTACCCAAAATCTGAAATGTCATAAACAGGTTTTATAACACTTCCATAATCTAACAATGTTTCACAAAATTTTTGGTGGAAATAACGTTAAAAAAATGCAACCTATATTGCATTACCTTAGTGGAGTCAGACATCAGTGTAATTTAAAACATGAGAACTACATTTAACAAAGAACTTAAAACGCACTAAGTTGAACAAGGCCATATTTCTTCTGCTACAACATAATTTCATCCAAATTGTACTAAATGCTCAAAGTTGAGATCTTATCTCATCTTTATCAATCAGGCTTAGTACATCAAATAACCCGTACTAATCATTATGATCAAATCATAATGTCACAATATATTTGCTTAAATGACTTAAACTTTAGTCAAATTACTTTTGAGCATTTCAAAGAAAATAAGACCTAAGTAGTATTAGAGCAAGATACATTTATTCATAAATACTCATCAATCATATTAATGAGTTATCTATGAAGTTAGACTTATGCCTTTTAACATAGAACCACCTAGGTCAAAAAAAGAAAGTCCAACATTGGCCAGGTAACCTTATTGTTGGGTTTTATGCCCTAAAACTCGTAGATATTAAATGTTATTAATTGACCTTTGTCAATAAAGAGTTATAGATTAATTCAATAAATGTTATTGCTTGTGTTATTTGTTTATTTTGTCTTAATAACCCTAAATCCAATAAAATAACATTCAAGGCTGCCTTATGAGTTTTGAACTGTATGTGAAGACATATAGAGATCAATGTTCAAAATACAGCCTAAAGGATCTATAGTATAAGAATAAAGTTGGTACCTTATCCTTGTAACACTATGGATACGACCCACTTTGTATTTGATACAAACATAATAATCCAACATGTTCATTTAGTTTACATGTGAGTGGCGGTATCCTATGCAATGAGTTTGCATAAGACTGGACTGAAAAATAGTAACCACTAGATGTAACACCGTTAACTAGTTAGGTTCCTATTTCAATAGGATGACTTAGGCAACTTAGTGTTAATCCTAAGTATACTATGAACTCCTGTTCACGAAGGATTATCCTTTGATCTGTATGGGTAAGAGTGGTCAGTTCGCCGATCCAATACGCCTACCATTTTGGAGACAAGACCGAGTGGGAAGCTGAGAACATAATAATATAAGATGGAATTCGCTCTTTCCCACCTTAAGGGTTAGATAAGTGTTCCCTTAAATGGTGGTCTCTGGGACTTGGGCAAAAGGTCGTACCCTCTCATTGGCCTGAGAGGGATTTCTGTTTATTGGTTGGACCATAAACAGGTTATTCATTAGAGGAGCATTAGTACTTAAGAAGTCAGAGGTAACCCAAGGGTAAAACGGTAATTTAACCCAATTGAAGTTACGAACACTCGTGAAGGACTGACTTGCTGTTATTGGTCTATATCCATGGACACAGAAACATATTTGTAGTGAGAAAAGTGCAGCTATGGGTCTTTAATGGAGTGTACCCATAGTTAACGAATATTGATTAACTTGGTTAATGAGTTTAGCCAATTAATCTCATATCGTTGGAGCTTTTGATCTAAAGGTCCACCAGGTCCCCTTGTTAGCTCACTAGAGGATATTTAAGAGGGATGATTTGAATTGTTCAAATTAATTTGAGGAAACCATATATTAATATGATTAATATATAATTGATTATGAATATGATCTATAATTCAGATTAAATTGGAAAGTAATATTTGAATAAGATTCAATTAATTAAATCAAGTGAATTAGATTCACAAAGAATTAATTAATAGAGAGGTATTGCACATATACATACGGTGTTTATGATAATTAAAAATATAAACATTAAATTAATTTTATGTATAAATAGTTATTTAATTAATGTGCAAATTAAATTATATAAGTGTTATTTAATTGTGATAATTAATTAAATAATTGTTATTTAATTAATTAAATAAGTATTATTTAGTTAATTAATTAATTGAGGAAAATGAAAATAGGAAGAGGATTAGAAAAAGAGCTTGACCCTTCTCTATATAAACACCTCCCTATGGCCCCTTTGGAGATCTAGACACCGACAATACACAACATACAGGTGTTATTGTGTAAAATTTTTCCTAAACCACAAAGAGAATCCTCTCTTCTCTAAAAAACCCTTTTCTCCTCTCCTCTTCCAATAGTTGGATACCACCTATTTCTCTATTGGAATCTTAGAGAATAACGAGGTTACTCTTGTGGTAGTGTTTGAGATTGTTCAAGAAATCGTTCATGATCAAGATCTTTGGAGGAGCCATTCGTTGGATCTTAAAGAGGATTGTTCGTGAAGCTTGGGAATCTACAGAGGTAAGAATGGTTTTAATCTTTTTCCCCAAAGCATGCTATATTACATGTCTATATTCTATTTTAGTATACTGAATTTGTTTATGTAAAATTCGAATTGCGGGATGCAAGGCGTTCACAACGATTCTGCTATGAGATTCAATCCCTCCAATAGGTATCGGTGTCAATTTCTTGCATCCACGTTCTGTTGGGGTTGATGCCTTAAATCTTGTAGGGTCCTATAGTTTGTAAACATTGTTGAACAAACTCATTATGTATTTAATAAAATATATGATATTTTATTCATTGTATATAAAATATATGATATTTTAGTTGCATTAACCACAAACTAATAAACTAACATCCAAGGTTATATTTGTAACTTAAACATGTATGTAGAGACATACGGGTGGATCATATTTAAGTGATAACCTAAATGGTCTGTAGTAAATGGATAAGACTAGGTACTTTATCTTAGTGATACTACGAGTATGACCCACTTTGTAGGTGTTACAATTGTTGTAAAATGATATGATCCTAATCCTGATCAGGTCTGATCCTGATCCTGATCATTCATGTATAAACATACGAGTGAGATATTCTATATAAAAGAGTTTGTATAAGACTGGACCACGAAATGTTTAGTCTCATTATATAACACCGTTTATAATAGAGACTTACATTTCACCAGGATGACCATAGGTAACATGACCTGAATCCTGAGTGAGTTGTGAACTCCTTCCTATGAGGGCAGTTTAGTTGTTAAATTTAATATAAATATGATTTATATTTAAATGCCATATTAAAAGAGAAAAGAAACTAGTTTATATTGTTTGTGATACAATATGAAAACTATAGGTTATATATTATATTTGATATAACATATAATTTATATGATAAGTTAGTTATCATACTTATATTTATATTATTATTATTATTTTAATAATAAGAAATGGAGTTACAAGCCCCTTCCCATTCTTTTCTCCCCTCCCACGTAAGTGGGTGGTGGTTATTTTTGGTAAAGAGAATAAAAGAAAAATAATTTCTTCTTCTTCTTGTTAACTGGTTGGTCAATCGAGATTGAGAAAGAAAAAGGACAGAAGTGTTTTGTGTTTTTTTTTGAGTTCTTTCTCAATCCTCCTCCTTTACATTAAGTTTTTCCTCATAATCTAAAATAGCTAGAGCCCACCACTCTTGGGTTCTCACCCCGAAAATACTAAGGTAACATTCGTGGTACTGTTCATACTTGTTCGAGGTTAATCTTGAAGAAGGTCTTCAAGTTGTTCATGATTTGTTCGAGGGAAAACGTGAAGAAAAGGTCTTCAAAGGTGAGGTTTCTTGAAACCCTTTCTAAAGCATGCTATAATTTAGAATTAAATGCATATCTTGTTTATTGTAAATTTGTATTCAATAAAAATGGAATTTGGTCGATCCACTTTCGCTCAAGATTCTCTCTTTATTAGAGTTCCTTCACGTTCTTCGTATTTTTCGAAACAAAATCAGTTTAGAGGTGAGTTTAATATTCTGCATTTGGAATGTTTAAATGTTGGTTTGCAAGATTCGATGTTTTCGATTTTGGCACGTAGATTACTTTTAATTTGATTAAATTGTAAGGGATCATTATATTTTTTGGGCAATTTAATTCTTACTTTGAGTCTTTAAGTTCGTGTCGATTGAAAGAACAACGGTTGCTCAAGAGATCGGAAAGAAACGAAAGTGTTCAGGGTAAGTTCGGAGCCGAAAACGATTTGACAACAACATTCTGCCGCCCAGCGTTGCGACGCTGCTATCACAATGTTGCATTGCAACGCTGAAAGGCAAACACAACGCAAAGCAGTTGTAGCGTTGCAATATTGGATGGAGTGTTGGCGGTGTGCATGAGGACGATTTGGCTGCAACTGTTTTAACCTAATTCCCTTTATATTACTTAATTAATATTAATAAATTAAATTAATATAATAGTTATATTAATTTAATCAATTAATTTTTCATTAGGGTGCCAAAATCAGTCCAGTTTTTGCTGTTTAAATTAATTTAATTATGTATTGAATGTCTTTTTAAATTAATCTTTGAATTTATATTACATACTATATGTCATATAGATTAAAAAATACTCACCTTAGGATAAACATGTACATGCATCATAAATAAATATAAAGGATTATATTTTATAGATGCATGATTAAATTAGCATGCTCATGCATCATGATATACGTGTTATGGTAACGATGTATGATTAATCTAAACATATTCATGCATAATCCTATATATTAAAATTATTATAATAAATAGTGGAATGATGTATGTGAATTCTTGTTTTTCATGAATGATTTATATGTGTTATATTTATCAAATGAAAATTGAATTTGCATTGAGCATGACATTACTTAGATAAATATAATTGTTGTCTTTAATCGATATCATTAGATCTATTCTAATTCAACAAAGAAATTTAAAGATGAACCCATGAAATTGAATGTGAATCTCATTCATAGTAAAACATAATTTCTATTGCTATGATACTCCAATGAGTCAGAATAAAAGGCACTATAGGGCAGTCAGTTATTCCTTCACTGGATTGAGACATTCTTAACCAAATATTACACCATAATAACTCTTATTCCTAGAACATTTATAATTACCATATTTTGGTCAAGAAACCATTAACTTAGTGTAACCCTTCATTTTAGTCTCTAGAGTCCTGCCCAATAAACTAACCTTAGGAAAAAACTGAATGGGGCAAAAACTAAAGCAATCTTATCCATTTCTGAAGTTTGAGTAAAATTTCATGCAAACACCATTCGCAGGAGGACACAGGCAAAGATGTTTCGAGACCAAACGTGAAAGTTTATTACAAACCAATGAAGGAGACTGTGAGATGTGTTGACACACTTCCCTTTCCCACTTATTATAAGCACTCCCCATTCACCTTGGAATTGACCTATGCAAACACTATCTGTAGGAGGACACAAGCAAAGCTATCTCGAGGCAGAGCATAGATTCCACGGTGTGAACTATTTAAGGTGAAGCATGAAAAAGAAATTGAAGTATCATATACATCATTTTTCTTTCACTCAGTATTTTACAAATTCGGGTTAATTACCTAGGTAAACTAGGCTAATAAAATTTATCTAAGTGAATTGTTAAATTATCCCAAAATAACTCTTACATTGGATAGTTTAACAATATATATTTTTCGTTTGTTAAACACTTTAATAAATCTAATCATTTATTGCATGCTTATAACATTATTGTCTAATTCACCTTTCAGGTTGGTTTTCAGGTGGGGGTGTTCCATTTCTATCAACTTAAATACCCCAGCCTATCACATAACCTTCCTTAGACAAAGGTCCTTTATAGACAAATATGCTATAAATTTAATCTTTTATTTGCTCCAATTTAATCATACTAAAAGGGAATCAAATGATTAATCCTATTTCGAATAAAATTAGAAATGTTATTGACATAGGTCTAGGTGAAATCAATTTTAAACCATTTAAAATTAATTTTAACCTACGTTTGCATGCAACACTTGCTTATAAATTTTAATTCTAATTTCATTAACTTATAACACTTATAAAGTTCAATGAAATAATTAAATCCTATACATACATCCAATGACATACTTAAAAAAATATAACAATTATATTTTCCTAAAATAGTGTCATGCTTCATGCATCTTTATTTTCATTACAAAATATATAACAATTATATAATAAAGTAATGAAAATTATATAACATACATTCATCATCCATACTATATATTATAACACTTATAATATAAAATGATGAATGGACATGTTATAAATGCATGTAATCATATAATATAACAATTATATTAAATATGATACACGAGCATGCTTAATTAAATCATGCAACTATATAATATAACATTTATATTAAAATGATGCATGAAAAAAATGTTTATCCTATGGTGGGATTATATACTACATACAATATGCTATATAATTGTAAGATCATACATCACATGCATAATTAAACATAAAAGCAACATTAGACAGAAATTGGCATCCTAAACATTAATTAAATTAATACAAAACTTATATTAATTGAATCAATAAAAATACAATAAATATAATTAATTATTAAAAATTAATAATTAATAAATACAAATAAAGGAAACTGCTTGTTGATCAACACGAACCCACATTTTGCAAGCAACTGACGCATCAAACTACCTTCAAAGTGCAGCTGCGCTCAGGGAGAGTGCCGATACACTTTGGTCCTTGTTGCTGTAGAGAAGTGGCATTGATCCATGATGCACGCGCATGTATTGTCAGAGCATCGGACGTGTACTCTCTTTGTAACATCGTTGTTAGAAGAGACTTACATTTCAATAGGATGACCATTGGTGATTGACCTTAATCCTAAGTGACTTGTGAACTCCTGCCTATGAAGGCGATCTTTTGATTTGTATGGGTGAGGGTGGCTAGATTCACCTACTTAATACACCTATCATTTTGGGGATTCGTCTAATTAGAGAGCTAGGAATACAGTTACATAAGAAGAAATTTGCTCTTTCCCTTTTGTAAGGGTAAGTAAATAAATTGCTTCACTAAGGGCTGATTCCGAGGCTTGAATAATGAGACGCCTCACCCTCTCCTGGCCTGAGAGGGGTTAAGTTGTAGTTGGACTATAACTAATTGTTCATTAGAGGGATCAATAGTACTTAAAAACTTAGATGTAACTACAGAGGCAAAACGGTAATTTTGGCTCAACCATACTTATGAGCAATTTGTGAAGGGTCGATGCACTGTTGATTGGTTATATCCAGTGGACACGAAAATATATCTATAATGGGAATAGTACAATTGTCGGTCTTTAGGGGAGTGACCTACCGTTAATGGAAGTTGGTTAATTTAATTAAAGAGTTTAATTAATAATCAAATACCATTGGAGCTTCAATCTATAGGTCCATAAGGTCCACTCATTAGCTCGATTGGGAGGTCCATAAGGTCCACTCATTAGCTCGATTGGGAGGTCCATAAGGTCCACTCATTAGCTCGATTGGGATAAATGAGAATCAAATTAATTTTGATTAATTTGAATTGTTCAAATTGATAAAAGGAATTACTTATATAAGATATAATTATATGAGATATAATTTGAGAGAAAATGTTTATTTGAATATGATTCAAATATCAAAATTAATATGAATTTGCTTCCTATTAAATATTGTTGAATTAATGAGAGAATATTTGTTTATATTAATTAAAGAAAAAATATTTTTTATAAATAATTTTGTAACTAGAGAAAATAAGTTATTTGATAACCTTTTCCCTTCTTTTATTATTCTCCATTAATATGTGGAATATGAAAAGAAATGTTCTTTCATATTCCTCTTGCACTTTTATACAAACACCAAAGTGTGTTGGTGTTTGTGATTGGTGCAAGTGTTTGGCAAAGTTGATGTTTTTGCTCTCAAAATTTAAGAAATACATTCCTTTCCAAATTAATCTTGAAGCCTAAAAACTCTCATTGATTCTCTAGTTCGAGAATAGCGAGATTTTTGCGTGGTAATGTTCGATTGATTGTTGCATTTTTCACGATTAAATTGTTCGTTATGTTCGAGATCTGGAGAGGAATTGAGAAAAGATGAGTCTTCAAGAGTATGTGACTCTTAAATTTCTTTTTCCTATTTAATTTCTTTTCAAAAGTATGCTTTTTTGGGAATGTCCTAAAACTCGCAGTTCGTAATATATGAAACATATTCTATTTTGAAATAAAAGTATTATGGAGACTTCATTCAATAAAAGTGTATTGAAATTGCACTCTGTTATAAAATCCAATAAACCAATCCATGGCTATAGTATGAATGTTTTAACTTTATGTAAAGAATGAAAGAGAACCAAGTTTTAGTATATAACCAAAAAGGTCTATTAGTATATGGATGAGATTGGGTACCTCATTTTGGGGACATTATGGATGCGGCCCACTTTGTTTATTGATACAAACAATGTGATCCCGAGATTGTTCATGTGGAAACATGTGAATGTGGGCATCTTATGTAAAAGACGTTTGCATAAGACCGGACCATGAAATAGTCAATTTTCTTTATAATGACTGTTTACTGTTAAAACTGACTATTCCAGTTCGATGACCTGAGGTAACTCGATCTTAATCTTGAGCTAACTATGAACTCCTTTTTATTCGGGATTATCCTTTGATCTGCATAGTTCAACAATACTGCTCAATAAGCCTCCTATTTTGGGAATAAAATCAGATAGATAGCTGGGGATATAGTACTGTAAGATGGAATTCACTCATACCTAATTTAGGGTTAGCAGATAGGTTGTTCTCTTAAGTACTGATTCATGGTCTTGAACAAAGAGGCCCTGCTCTCTCAAGATAGAGAGGGACATGGTTTATTAGTTGGACTATAAACCAATTGTTCAATAGAGGATTGGTGGTGACTTAAGGAGCAAGATCTATTTACAGGAGTAAAATGGTAATTTTGACCTAGCTGTAAATATGAACGATTTGTGAAGGATCAACTTACTGATCATGGTTAAATCAAGTAGACAGAAGTATATCTACAGTGTGGAAAGTGCAACTATTAAGCTATAGCGGTATGCCTCAGTAGTTAATGAATATTGATTAATTCAAATTAAAGAGTTTAACCAATTAATCTCAAATCGTTGAAGGTTATGATCTGTAGGTCCATAAGGCCCATCCACTTACTCGCAAAAGATTAAACCTTGGATTAGAATATTGAGTGAATTTGAAACATTCAGATTCAATTTAGGGTTTGGATAATTATATTTGATATAATTAAACGTTTAAATTTATTGAAATTTAACGTTTTTGGAGAGTTCAATATATTTAAATATTGATGAAAAAGGATTCATGTTTGAATTAGATGCTTACTAAAAAGTATGAAACCATGGTCACTGCTAGAGAGATCATGGAGTCGTTACAAGGGATATTTGGACAGTTGTCCTCATCAGTACGACATGATGCCATAAAATACATTTACAATTCACATATGAAGGTGAAGACCTCTGTTAGAGAACACGTTCTGGACATGATGATCCACTTCAAGATACCGGAAGCAAACGTTGCTATTATAGACGAGAGAAGTGAAGTTAGTATGATAATAGAATCTATTCCGAAGAGTTTTCTGACCTTTTGTACAAACGCAGTAATGAATAAGATTGATTACAACTTGACAACTCTCCTAAATGAACTCCAGACTTATTAATCCTTAATAAAAAATAAAGAAGGGAAGCAAATATTATTTCCCAAAGAAAATTTCGGAAGGGTTCAACATCTAATTCAAAACCCTTTGAAAAGAAGTTTGGATCTTCAAAAGATAAGAGTATCCAAATGAAGGAGAAGGGAAAAGAGAAAAAAAAGACTCCTGCTACTAGGAGCAAGACGAAAGTTTCAAAAGGAAAATGTTTCCATTGTAACATCGACAGACATTAGAAACGCAATTGCCCTAAGTATCTTGCGGAGAAGAAAGCTGAGAAGGAAAATCAAGGCAAATTTTATTTATTTGTAATAGAAACATGTTTAGTGGAAAGTTCTCATTTGACCTTGATATTGGATTTAGGCGCCGCTAATCATATTTGCACTTTTATTCAGGAAACTAGTTCCTATAAGTAGCAGTCGGAAAATGAAATAACTTTCAAGGTGGGAACAAGTGAAGTCATTTTAGCAGAACCAGTTAGAGACATCTGTAAGAGTGTATCAACATGCAGCGGAAGCAAGAAGGATTAATAAGCATTCTTGTTCATTAATTTTGGCAGAAACTAAAACATACTCATATAATATTAGAGGGTTTATAGTCATACCTTTGTAGAACTCTTCAAGATCTTGATCCTCAATAGTTGTCTTCTCCAAAACTCACCATGAACCACCTCAAGATCTTCTTGGAGCTTTAGAACGAGTTGTAGGACTCAAGAACAGCTTGAACCGATGGAAAACAAGGGAGAAGCTGACTGCACCAATCTGCTTGAAGAACTCTTTCTTCAACACGAAATTTTCTCTAAAATCTCTTTGAATGCATGCCTCAATTCCACTCCAATCTTCTTTACTTATTGCAGGTGAACATGCAAAGAAGATCACTGCATGAGATGCAACTCATGCTTGGAGTAATTGATGCCAAGGTAAGTGGTGTTTGTGTGAGCATGTTGAAGATGGTAATGGAAAAACCAATTTTTCCATTTTGTGCTATTTTTCAATTTTTCCAAAAATCAAATAATTTCAAAAAATCAAATTTGATTTCAAAACTAAAAATATTATTAATTTTATAAAATTAATTTTATTAATGAATTTTCTAATAAAATTAATAAATAATTCTTTAAATAATTCTAATTAATTTAATATCAAATATTAAATTAATTTTTACACAAATTTATCTTCATATATTTAAATCATATTTAAATATAAATTCTCCTATTTCATTTAATTCTAATTTGAGTGTTTCAAATTAACTTATCAAGTTACTCAAAAGCTTATCCATTTATGAGCTAGTAAGGGGACCTCGCGGACCTACAGATCATGGGCTCCAACGATCCGAGATTAATCGGCAATACTCATTAGACCGAATTAATGCCCATTCATTAACTAATGTGTCACTCCACTATAGTCCATAGTTGAACCCCCCTCACTATAGATATATTATGTCCACTTGATATAACCATAATCAATAAGTCGATCCTTCACAGGTTGTTCGTAATCATAGCTAGGTCAAGATAACCGTTTTACCCCTGTGAGTACATCTTTTTCTTAAGTTCCCACTGACCCTCTAATGAACAATTTTGATTCATAATACCTATGAATCAAGTCCTTTCTCTATCATAAGAAGGTGGGGTCCCAATTGTTCAAGACCTGGAATTAGTACGTAAGAGAACAACCTATTTGCTAACCCTAAATCGGGTACGAGTGAATTCCATCTTGCAGGGCTATGTCCCCAACTATTCATCCAGTCTTATCCCCAAAATGAGAGGCTTATTGAGCAGTGCTGTTGGACTACTCTCACCGTTTGCAAATTAAAGGATAATCCTGAACAAAAAGAGTTCATAGCTAGCTCAAGATTAATATCGAGTTAACATAGGTTACTTAATAAATAAAATAGTCAGTTTTAACAGTAAATGATCGTTATAAAGAAAAGTGACTATTTTCGTGGTCCATTATATATGCAAACTCATTGCATAGGATGCCCCCACTCACATGTCTTAAAATGAACGATTTGTGGATCACATTGTTTGTACACTTTACAACTCCTTGTAACAACTACAGAGTAGGCCGCATCCAATAGTTATTGATAAATAATAGAATGCAAAATATGTTTATTGGATATGTTTATTGGATTTTCATAATAGAATGCAAAATTAACAACTAATTATTATTAATAATTGCGAGTTCTAGGACATTCCCTAGTTTATTGTATTTTCTCTCTTTTTCTCAACATAGTATATTTGTAACTCACTTGAGTACTAGTCCAAGTACGAGATTGTTGGGAATGTCCTAAAACTTGCAGTTTATAATATATGAAACATATTCTATTTTGCAATAAAGTATTATTGAGACTTCATTCAGTAAAAGTGTTATTGAAATTGCATTCTATTATAAAATTCAATAAACGAACCCATGACTATAGTATGAATGCTTTAACTTTATGTAGAGACATAAAAGGTATCAAGATTTAGTATATAGCCAAAAAGGTCTATAAGTATATGGATGAGATTGGGTACCTCATCCTGAGGACACTATGGATGCTGCCGACTTTGTTTATTGATACAAACAATATGATCCCGAGATCGTTCATGTGGAGATATGCAAGTGGAGACATCCTATGAAAAAGATGTTTGCATAAGATCAGACCATGAAATAGACACTTTTCTTTATAACGACCGTTTACTATTAAAACTGACTATTTCAATTCGATGACCTAGGGTAACTCGATCTTAATCTTGAGCTAACTGTGAACTCCTATTTATTCGGGATTATCATTTGATCTGTATAGGTGAAAGTAATTTGACAACACTGCTCAATAAGTCTCCCATTTTGAGAATAAAATCAGATAGATGGCTGGGGACATAATCCTACAAGATGGAATTCACTCCTACCTAATTTAGGGTTAACAGATAAGTTGTTTTCTTAAGTACTGATTCCTAGTCTTGAACAAAGGGCCATCTCTCTCTTTCGATAGAGAGGGGCATGGTTTATTAGTTAGACTATAAACAAATTGTTTAATAGAGGATCAGCGCTGACTTAAAGAGCAGATATATTTACAAGGATAAAATGATAATTTTGACCTAGTGTAAATTCGAACAACTTGTGAAGGATCGACTTACTGATCATAGTTAAATTAAGTGGACGAAAATATATCTACAGTGAGAAGAGTGCAACTATCAAGCTATAGTGGTATGTCTTGGTAGTTAATGAATATTGATTAATTCAGATTAAAGAGTTCAACCAATTAATCTCAAATCGTTGGAGCTCATGATTAGTAGGTCCATAAGGTCTCTCTAATAGCTCGTAAAAGATTAATCCTTGGATTAGAATATTATGTGAATTTGAAATATTCAAATTCAATTTAGGGTTTGGATAATTATATTCGATATAATTAAACGTTTAAATATACTAAAATTTAACATTTTTGAAGAGTTCAATATATTTAAATATTGATTACATGAATAGGGATTCATGTTTGAATTAGGTGTTTTATCAATTTAATATTTGATATTAAATTATTATTATTTAATTAATTAAATTTGTTTAATTGATTAAATTAAATTATTTTTTAAAAAAATAAATTCAATTTTTTGAAATTGAATTTAAATTATATTTATTTTAATTTAGTTTTAAATTAAATATAATTAAAATTGAAAAAAATGGGATGAATAGTGGATTTATCCAATATTTGATTTCTGAGTGGATTTCTCCCTAATTCAACACCTAAACCACTTTGCTAATGCTGTTTGAAGTGTCAGATGGTTGATGAAGTGAGTGCTTGCATGATAAAGATGCTTAAATACTTCTAATTTGAAGAATTTTATAGGCATGCAATCTGAAATTTCATAATTTCTTTTTGCCGAAAACTTTTTCCTATTACATTCTCCAAAACCAAACTTAATCCCTTCTCAATTCAGAGTTCCACCCACTTAAATCCAAGGTTGAGAATAGAAAATATTCTCCTGGTGGTCTACTGAAGATTTGAAGGTCAAATTCTTGGAGATTTGCAAGGAACAAGAGGAATTCTACAAAGGTTGTAAATTCTAAAACCCTTTTATTTGAAACTTGTGTTTTAGCATGCTTGTGACTTAAATTAAATGTAGTTAGAGTACTTAATAATTTTGTTAGCTTCCGTTTTATGCATGCTACTGTATAATGCTTAATAGATCTCGTATATTCTGTTTTCGTCTTCTATGATTTCTGTATGTTATGTAAAATTAGAATTAGGACATAATCGTTTCCGCATCGGGTACTCGCATATCTTTTTCCGACACGTATCTGACACTAACACTAAACCACTTTACACGTGTCAGTGCTTCCTGGTTCCTTTTATCCCGTAAATTCCACAAAAAGGCTCAATTAAGGGCAAAGCACTAAATCTTATCTTGTCTTGAAAAATATGTTGATTCCTTTGAAACCAAATTTCAGAGAGGATGATTTTGACTGAATTCATAAGTCACCATATTTCTTTAGAAAATATTATAAAAGCTAAATGGTAATTTTGAGTGATCAATCTTTAACTTGTGGGGGTGATGTAGGTATGCTCGGGATAAAGTCAAAGTAAGAGTCAAAGTCAACCTGAAAAGTTAACATTTTCAGGAAATGGTCAAATATTTGAATTATGATCGTATAGAGGATAACCAGGGGATTGTCAATGTAATTCAAGATAATTGGGAGTCGAAGAATTGAAACTCCAATGAAAAGCGGGCTAATTGTGAGTGGTTTATTTTCAATTAATTGATTTTTGAAATATATGCATATAATCTATAGTATGTATGATTTGTGAATGAAACTCAAGCATGATCGATTTTATATGAGTTATAAAATAAGCTTTGAATTACTTGATTTAGATAAATATGTTTTATCTATGGTTTATCAAGGAGCTTGTTTTGTGGTGATTTATGGTTTTATTTGAATAATGTGGTTTTGATGGAATTGGATTTCAAACCATTGGATTGTGTACTCGGGAAATGTCAGCATACATGCATCTGGTTGGGATTGTCAAGCGTACTTCATGTGCATTTGATTGGGATTGAGCCTCAAGTATGACTAGTGGAAAATATCGACATGTGCATATGCGACGAGTTATAATGAGTACAGGGTTTGGTGTGGTTTCCTGTGTCGTAATAGAATTTATGTGGATAAAATTTTTGATTTGATTGAGGGAACTTATGATCATGCTATCTTATTGATTTGCATATATTTCCAAGGTTTTCTGGTTTATGATTTGTTTTAATATATTTTAAGGATTATTTGATTTTCAAAAAGGCTTCAAGAGTTTGATGATGTTTAAAGATCTAGTTATTGAATTGGTCTTAAATTAAATGATTTCCAAAAGTAATTCTAAAGGAAAACCCTATGTTTGTATAAAATTACCACTCATTAGGCTTCCCAGCTCATTCTTTCCTGTTTTATTTTCCTCCTCCCAAGTAGCAGAGAAGTTTCAAATGCCTTGCTTATGGGTGTCCAATCTACCACTTCATCAAAGTCTTTTTTTGATTAAATATTTAAAGTCCTGTATGTAATAAGATTGGTATGGTTTGGCATGTATTCATTAACATCAAGGGATGTAAGATCATGGTCCTTATTTGTATATTTGCATTGGGAAATGCCTTAAGAGTTGGGTTGTATGTTAGCTAATATGGGTTGACTATGTTATAGTGTAGTTGAATGCATGTTTTAAATTGTGTACAAGGTTTAGCAGGTAAAGAGGAACAGTGAATGTCACAAGAGGGTTGGCATTTGCTGTTCTCACATTTCCTTTTGAGAATCAGAGGGTAATCCAGGAGGGAGTGTGACAACTAGCTACGATAATTATTATGTGACCTCCATGTTTTCCTCTCTGATCCCTCTATATTATGGTGTGATAATGTGTTTGCTATATCTCTTGCTAGCAATCTTGTTTTTCATGCTCGGACCAAATATATTGAAATTAACTACCACTTTGTTCAAGAAAAGGTCCTTCTCAAAGATCTTACTGTTTGGTTTATCTCTTTAAGACAAGATTGTAGACTTGTTTACTAAGGCTCTTTCTTCATGTTTCCTTGAGTTTGAGGGGTAATGTTAGACTTATGAATTTTGTAGGAAGAAAGTGTAGGGATTAAATCAAGAGCAGAAGCGTTAGGATCACCTTGCATTCAATTTTTCCATTTTATGAGGAAAAAAGCAAGCAAAACATAGAATAAAAGAATAAACATCATGCATTAAATTTTACAGCATGCTTTATGAAGAAGTAGCAAAATAGAAGAGCTGTTCTTACCTTTGTAGACTCCCGAGCCTTCTGAAATTCCTCTTGATCTCCACATGAATGTCTTCTCAACGATCACTGACACTACCACAAGGATACCTTGTTATTCTTCTAGGAATTCCAAGAGTTGGATGAGTGGTATTCAATCCTTGGAAGAGGAAGAAGTAGAGAGATTTAGAGGAATTGTAGAAAGGAAATTCTTTCGTGGAGTCTAAGGTTTTTTTCACCAATTCAATTCTTGCCCTAAATGGTCTAATAGTATGATTATATATGGAGAAGAGTTTACCCCTTCTCTAAGTAATTCCCTTTTTACCCTTAATGTCAATTAACTAAATAATACCTTATCAAATTAATTGACACATTAATTAAATAACCACACATTAAATATAATTTAAAATATAGTTAATTAATTAATATATAAACATCACATGTTTATATACTTCTACCTCTCTATCATTTCTTAATCAATTAATTAACCATTAATTAATCACTTAAGTAACTATATTAAATCATATCCAATATAGAGTTAATTAACATACAAATATCACATATTTATATGTATACATCCTTTTGGGAATCCAATTCATATAAATCTAATATTTGAATCTCATTCAAATATATATCTCTCTTACATAATTTGAATTATAAACCAAATCTATAGTTAATTATATATTGACCACATTAATATACAATTTCCTCAATAGATTTGAACAATTCAAATCATTTCTCATTAATATCCATTAGTGAACCTAACAAGTAGACCTTATAGACCTACAGATCAGAAACTCCAACGATATGAGATTAATTGACTAAACTCGTTAACCAAATTAATCAATATTCGTTAACTGTAGGTGCACTCTATTAAAGACTCATAGCTACACTCTTCTCACTGTAGATATATTTTTGTGTCCATAGATATAAACCAATAACAACAAGTTAGTTTTTCAAGAGTGGTCGTAACACCAGCTGGGTCAAATTAACTTTTTACCCTTGGGTTATCTCTATATCCTTAAGTATTAGTGCTCTTCTAATGAACAACCTGTTTATGGTTCAACCATTAAATGAAAACCCTCTCGGGCCAGAGAAAGGGTAGGACCCTTTGTTCAAGTCCCAGAGACACTACTTAAGGGAACACTCATCTACTTACCCTAAAGTCGGGAAGGAGTGAATTCTATCTTGTAATATTATGTCCCTAGCTCCCCACTCGATCTTGTCCCCAAAATGGTAGACTTATTGAGTTGACGAACAGGTCACTCTCACCCATATAAATCAAAGGACAATCCCTCATGAATTGAAGTTCATAGTACACTAAGGATTAAGACTAAGTTGCCAAGGTCATCCTATTGAAATGGAAATCTAACTAGCCAACGTTGTTACATCTATTGGTTACTAGTTTGTGGTTTGTTCTTATGCAAACTCATTGCATAGGATATCTCCACTCACATGTCACCTACATGAATGTATTGGATCATTGTATTTGTATCAAATACAAAGTGGGTCGTATCCATAGTGTCAACAAAATAAGGTACCCAACCTTATCCCTATACTATATACCCTTTAGGCTGTATCTTGAACCTTGATCATTGTATGTCTCCACATATTATTCAAGACTCATAAGATAATCTTTGATGTTAGTTTATTGAAATTAGGGCTATCAAGACAAAATAAAATATACTGCAATCAATAACATTTATTGAAATGACATCGATAACTCTTTATTGATGACGTAACATAATCAAACATTTATTGAAATAACATCGATAACTCTTTATTGATGAAGGTCAATTAATTACATTTACTATCTACAAGTTTTAGGATATAAAACCCAACAAACTCCCACTTGAACTAAAACTCTAGTTAGTGGGATGCATATAATATCATTGTCCAAAAACAATGGGAATGATAAATAAATATAATAAACTAGGGCATTCATATACCCATTACACACCTCCCACTTTCCCTAGATTATACAATATATATGTCTCGCAGACCTGGACTCTCTAGATGACTTTCAAACACTTTAGTCGAGATAGCCTTCATAAATGGTTCAACAATGTTGTGCTTTGAATCAATCTTTGTGACGATCACATCTCTTCATTACATAATCTCCCATATAAGGTGATACTTCCTCTCAATATTTTTTTTTGTTTGTGATTGTGAGGTTATTTAAAGTTAGTTGTTGTCCCATGTGTTCATGGTATAAGTTAATGGGCAAGTCCATGTTTGGAACCATTCCCAAATCACTTAGGAATTTTCTGAGCCAAAGTGGTTTCTTTGCTACTTCACAAGCAGCTACATATTCTGCCTCCATGGTGGAGTCTGCAATGCATCCTTGCTTGATGTTGCGCCATACTACGGCTTCCTCGTTCAAGGTAAACACTGATCCTGACATGAATTTCCTAGAATCCTGTCAATTTGGAAATCATATTTGATGTATCCCTTAAGGATCTGTTCGCCTTGCAATTTGAATCTAAAAGTGTTATGGATGATGATGAAGGAAGATAATAAATGAGTAAGATTAATGGAGATGAATGATGGATTACTTCTTTTTAAGTAAGAAAAGTAGACGATGTGTTGAAGTGGTTGCAAGCACACCTTGTGAAATGTGTACAATCTTTCCTAAATCAGATCCAAGTATAAATCTAACTTAGGTTTCCTGGTAATTCCAGGGTTGAACACTAGAATTTTAAGATAGTCTAACGCAGTCCTTGTGTTTGCCTTGGTTGTAGAGTTTTAGTTTAATGCAAGTGATGAGTATTTAAACTAACCTCAATACACGCATATAGAAAGACAAAAGTCCAAGGAAAAAAGGGGTATTATGGTTGAATGGCCTTAAGTGTTTGGGATATGCATTGATTACAAGTAAGATGAACAAACATGTGTGAATAGATGAGAATGAGATGAAGATAATATAGTTGCATGCTTACAAACTAAAGGTATATGTATGCGTTAGGGTTTTCATTCCTTAGATCATATTTGTTCAATATTTCTCAATGCAAATGCCACATATATTCCTATATTTAGGGTGCATGCATTAGCCACAGAAACATGTAGAAACGCAAGTACTTTTATCTTTAAACATACTGTGCGTTCTAACTCAATGCGTTCTATAATTAAACTACTCTCTCGAATGGTTTAACTACTTAATAACTTCAATCAAGTGATCAAGATGATTAAAGCATGGAATTCAAGTACATATCAAGTTAGACAAATGGTAGCAACATACGAATTTGAGTATAAACAAAGAAGTAAGGATGGAATGATCAACTGTAAGATTGTATTTAATGATGGCAAAGGTTTAATAACAATCTCGATTCAGTTGAATGAAATGTATAGTGAAAGTAAGAAGTAAAAAGAAAGAAGCCAAGCCGCAGAATTCAATCTCTTGCCCTCTTTGGCTTGATTTTAATGCGTGTTGCAACCAACTTGGGAAGAAGTGATGAAGAATCCTTTCTCGAGCTTAATTTCCAACAACTTCTCCTCTCTTGATCAACGATGGCAATGGATCTTTTCCTCCTATCTTCTTCTTGCAGCTGCAAAACTTCTACTAACTATCTGAATTCTCTACGTTCTCTCTTGTTCTCTTGGCAGCAAGCTTTCCTATTTATAGGTGTTTCTTTAGCAACTTGTGACGATATTTGCATGAAATTCCATACCTAGTCAGCCGCCTGCCATTTGTGACCTTTTCAGATGCCACCAGTCAGATGTCCATACCCGCAAGTGGTGATTTGACATAAAAAGCACAAGCCAATGTATCTTTTCTACGTTGAACATCTTTGGACGCATGCCCTTGCCTTAGCTTGGTCTGCAACTCTTAGTAAAATTTCTTGAGTTCCTGCAATAAGATGCGTTAATGAGACAGATTTAACAAGAAAGCTATTGTTGTATGAGTTGATGATGTGTAGGGAATTCTATGTATTTTTCCTTAGAATGAATGTATTTTTATCACCAAAAATTCTAATTGTTCCAACCTTTAAGAGACAATCATTTGTATTTCTACAAGTTATTAGAATTACATCCTTAGACTCATATGCCAGCTTGTAGTCCCTTGTTCTCTTAAGATACTTGAGGATATTCATAACCACCAACCAGTGGTCTAACTCTGGATTGGAAGGGTACTTATTGACTATTCCCACTGCATAACAAATGTCTAGCCTAGTGCAGAGCATAGCATACATTAAGCTGCCACAACTAAGGCATAGAGAATATGTTTCATATCTTTAACTTCTTGAGGTGTCTTAGGACATGATAACGGGCAGAAATGCATGATATTACAGGGCAAAGATATAAAACAATGCAGGATTGCGACTGTAAAAATATATAATATTGCATAAAAAAGTATTAAGTTTACAACATTGCGATCGCATGTGTGCATCGCATTAAAACAGCTAACTTATGTATTTTATACAGGAAAATGCATTGACGCAAGGTGAAATTGCGATCCAAGGAAATTAGCATCCGAGCGCATAAGAGATTGCGACTGCAAGGTTATGCGATCATATGTGTTCGCGAAGATTTACTCAAGAAGGTGGCCGTAAGAGCTGGTGCATCAAGGTGAAAGCTTAATAAATCATGATGGGACAGAAAGTTGATGACGATCGATTCCGAACTAAGTTGACAAGCAGTTAACAACATACTGTAGCAAGTATACGCAACTTTTTGGTGACAAATATTCGGCGCATCAGATAGAGAATTAATAATATCCCATCAGTGCTATCATTCGAGAGAAAAAGCTCTTCACCCTGAAGCTCTATAAATATCGAAGGCCACCTTCGTTAAAGGAGTTCGGAGAATTCGGTTCCACTATTTAGAATTTAGAGTTCGTCTTCACCTTATACTTAGATTTTACATACTTAGAAGGCGGAGGCGAGTGAAGGGAGAATACGCCGAGAAATCATCCTGGTTAACTCGAAAGAGTGTCGGGAAGCGTCGAAAATAGAGAGAGGGCTAACTCTTGCGGAAGCAAGAACATCTTTTTGGCAGAATAGAGATAACTCAGTGTAAAAGACTTAGGAAGCAAGATATTGCTACCAGATTCTCTATCCTTATTTTCCATTGTCATTTGTATTCTAAACTTATTGATAAAATGGAACTTGCATCTTTATATCTATCCACTCTCTTTACATTACGCATGAGTAGCTAAAACTATCGAATAGGTTGAGAAGCACTTAGCTAGCATAACCTGGGATCTTCATTTTATGTGATCATCTTGTATTATGTATGCGTCATTCATCCTTTAGAGATACTCGGGAGGATAGTCTAAGGATAGAATCTAGGCTTGAAAAAGTCAGATTAGAATCTAGGCTCGAGAGAGTCAGATTAGAACCGCATAATCAAGAGATAGAACTTAGGAATAAGTTCTGTTTGCTATTAACGCATCACATGCACCCTAGAGATAGGATATGATTGTATGCAGTCTCCTTGTACCTATGTGCATCTTTCATCATTGCATAGGCAAGAAGTAGAGACTTAGGAATAAGCTCTATAGACATCATTGCATACATCGCTTGCGTCCTAAAACTAGGAGCTATCGCATTTGCATTGGAAAATGAATTTTTATCGCATTAGTGTAGCATGATCGCATAGCTTGAATGCAAACTCAGGAAACGCTAGCTCAAGACCTTCTCAACTCGTTCTTTTGCATACTCATTGTATCTTTTGCATTATTAGCTCTTTTCTCAAGACCGCCGCATAAACTGTATACTTTAAACAACACACCAACCAACACATTGATTTATTTGTTAACGCAAAGTAATTGAAAGTTACCATCGCATACTCTTTCCTTAGTCCCTGTGTTCGACCCTGGACTTACCAGGCAACTTAGTAGGGTTTATACTTGGATCTTGCTAAGAAAACTTGCATGCACAACACATTTCCACCATCGCATTCTACACCATTATTTCATCGCATTAATCACGCAGCAGGGCACTATTCCTTAGACAAGTGAACCTCGTGCCTAAAAGATAATCAACCCTTCTTAGAGTTCTGCATCGAATATCGAGTCAACATTTTGTCGATATAAGTTAGTTGAGACAAAACCAATATTTTGTTCTTGTGATCACTAATAATTTGCATCTTAAGTACATACTACGCCTCTCCCAAATCTTTCATTTGGAATTGGGCTTCCAACCAATTTTTAATATCTGTGAGTTACTCTACATCATTCCTAATGAGTAGATATCGTCTACATAAAGTATTAAGAAAACTACTTTATCTTTGATGATTTTCTTGTAGACACAAGGTTCATCAACGTTTTGATCAAAACCAAAATATTTGATCACAATATCAAATTTAATGTTCCAAGATCTGGACGCCTGCTTCAACCCATAAGTAGATTGATTCAGCTTGCAAACTTTTTGCTCCTAACCTTGGGCTACGAACCCCTCGGGCTGAGACATAAAGATATTCTCTTCAAGATTGCCATTCAGAAAGGCAGCCTTGACATCCATTTGCCATATCTCATAGTCATAATATGTGGCTATAGATAAGAGAATTAAGTGTCCTCATAGTCAACCCCTTCCCTCGGGGTATAACCCTTTATGACAAGTCTAACTTTGAAGATCTATACCTCCCTAGCTGCATCTCTCTTTCTTGTGTAGATCTTTTTGCACCCTATGGGTTTAACCTCTTTAGATAGATTTACAAGCTCCTATACTAAATTGGAGTAAATAGACTCCATTTCAAGGTCCATGACTTTGACCCGTTGGTCTTTGTCTACGTCATTCATGTTGGGTTGTGTGTCCTAAAACTTGCAGTTTGTAAAGTTAAACATATTCTATTATCAATAAAGATGTTATTCAATATTTCTTCAATAAAGTTGTTTGTGAATCTTGAAATTGCATTCGTAAAGTCTAAATTCAATAAACTAAGATCCATGGCTATTACATGAATACTTGAACTTTATGTAGAGACATAGAAATGGATCAAGTTCGAGTAAATAGCCAAAACGGTCTATAGTATATGAATAAAGTTGGGTGCTTTATGGTAACACTATTGGATGCGACTTACTCTGTAGTTGTTACAAGTTGATGTAAAGGTACTATAAATGAAGTGATCTTGATTTGTTCATGTATTGACATTAGGAGTGGGGGCATCATATGCAATGAGTTTGCATAAGATCGGACCAAGAAATAAGTCGCTCTTACTTTATAACGTTGTTTACTGTTTAAGACTGACTATTTCGCTTAGATGATCTAGGTAACTCGATCTTAATCTTGAGCTAACTATGAACTCCTGTTTATTCGGGATTATCCTTAGATTTGCGTAGGTGAGAGTTTACTCAACAGCATCGGCTCAATAAGCCTCCCATTTCAGGGTAAGACCGGATAGATAATTGGGGACATAGGGTGCTGATAACTGGCAGAAATGCAAGTTATTACAAACCTTTTATTTAGAATATCAGGGCTAAAAAGTAGAATATGCGGTGATTATACTAAGAATTCATGTGAAAAGTGAGCTTGTGTCGATCAACATTGAAAATCTCGGCTAATCCAATATTATACGTTATTCTGCGTCCAAATGTCTATTTTTGTAGCTATCGCAGGAATCGATCGCATGCGGTGAATCCCACCATCGCAAAGGCGATCGCATACGTTCGTCGCATGGATGTTGCGGCCATTAACCACATGCGCGGCTACAGAGTAATAACCATAATAGAGGGATGAAGGGTGGTAGAATGTGATGGTACTTCGGAAACCAAGCATGAACGCATACCTTGGGAGTATCAAAAGATGACGTTGACATTTCACCTACCACGCCGTTAGTAGCAGAGATTCAGAGCAGGTCCATCACATTGTTAGTAGAAGAAATTCAGAGTAGGACCATTAATGCTATCGATGATTGAGCTATATAAATAGAGGCTTAGAGCCCAATTTCAAATCATCCGAGCTTCTGCCTTAGGGCAGATCCTTGTGATCACAAACGAAAGCGTGAGAAGACAGTCTTTGAAAGTTCTTCATTCCTCCAACCATTCTGAGTGACGACCGGAGCTTCGCTGGAGATGGATCTTGAGAGAGACTTCTCCACCGCCCATCCATGGCACCACCGGCAGCCTTGACACACATTTGACGGAAGTATGACATTGCTTACATCTGGCCCTCCATCTCCCTTCTATCTCTGTATTGTATTACATTTTGGCTTTAGACATTAATACATCTTGTGATCAATGCATTTTTGTTACTTTCTTCGATTCCATCTTCATTTACTTCTTCTTTATCACCCTTTACTTTCATTGCAACGACTAAATAAGATTGCTAGAGTATTGCATACTTAATCATGCGGCATAGACATATGAAGCATGTAGCAAACCATCGAGAGGTGTGGGTTGCGCCAGTATTGTGAGAAAATCCTCTTTGCTTAGTGTGAGGCTGTAGCAACACTTGTTTATGAGCGGTCGCAATGCTTGTCTATGAGCTTATCAGTGGCGACTAACTGCTTGAGAGGGTAAGTAGTGGAACTTACTAAGTAAAGTAAGCAGTGTTCCTAGAGATAGAAATAATCTTATATCAACCATGCTTTATGTGATTATCTTGTCTTATGAGTGCACCATTCATCATTTGGACATACTTGAGAGAGTAGTCTAAAGACCAAATCTAGGCTTGAGAGAGTCAGATTGGATCACATAAGCAGGAGTGGAGACTTATACATAAGTTCTACTGCTATTAACACATCGCATGCACCCTATATGATAGTATGCGGTCACATCGCATGCGTCTAGAAGTAGAATACGTTGGTATGCGGTTACCTTTTTTATGTGTTAGATCGCATGAGCAAGAATAGAGACTTAGACATAAGTCCTATCGACACTATCGCATATGCATCACATGCGTCCTAGACAATTGTGTATAGCATGATCGCATAACTTGTGCTAGTTGAGGTTACCCTTGCGATCAAGCTTATTGATGCAGGGAAGTTATCCCCTCCACCATTTTATCTATTTTTTCATGCATCTTATCACGCGTTAACAGTTAACGTGTCTCTATCAACTCTCATAGTCATACTTCCATTGCTTAATCTGTTTAGTTAGGAGTAGGAGTAGCGCATAGTCCTTAAACTTCATTATTCTTTTATTCTTCGCCGCAAACACAGTACTTCATAACATTTAGTTACAAGTCCCTAAGTTCAACCTCAGATTACCCCGAGAAACTTGTGATCTCGTTATACTTAGTGAGAGAGCAAGAAAACTTATGGCAGGAATGCATGGTCATCACATAGATTCTTAGACGCATATTGTATATCCCTTAGTCTAACGCATGACCAGTGACGCATGGAGAACGAACGCATATCATAAGATGAACGCATATTTACTCTCCAGTTTCCACGCATTAAGTTTTTAGCGCTGTTGCCGGGGACTTGGCAGCTAATAGTTTGTTGAGTTTTGTGTTTTCGTAGGCACCCTTTTTACCTTGGGAGTATTGTAGCTTGTGCGATCAAGTTGCAAACAATATTTGAAGTGTAGGCGATGCGTTGAAAGCCAGTATTGACCCCGAGATAGAAAGGCTATCTGTCGCATAAGCTGAAAGTAGTTATAAGCACATGACGACCAACATGCGCCCAGCAATTGTCGAATGTTCCAATGGTCAGGGCGAGCCTCTTGACCTAAGCAGTTGAGATCAATCTCTTGCATGGAAGACTCCTTGCGGTGGCTTCACTCCAATTTCTCTAGGGACGTCTTCTATTCTATCTTTACCCTGCTTTCCTAGTTTAGTTTATTTTGATTATTGTTATTTTGGATTTGTGGCTGCTTTCTTGGATGTGGTGTGTGTTCGCTCCTTGTAGGTGCAATAATAATTCTCCTCGTTGCAAAGTTACAACGGAAGAATCCTCTCCATCATTCAACGCATGGCTTTGACCGCATGAATTCTAACGCATGGTCGCAAGTGTTACTTTACTCGATGGTTCTTTTCTTGTTATCTTTTACGCAATATCCTTTTGAAATTCTCTTTTTTCTGCTTGCCTACTTTTGCGTTGATAATTTAGCATCCATGATGGTACTTATAATTCACTACATAAACATTGCAAGGCTCACCTCACTTTTAATAGCTTCTTCAAGGTTTGACAGTCTAAGTTTTGTTATGAGTAAACCTCTGCTCAAATATTTGTTATCGTATTCCTGATGAGTTTGTTTTTAGCTTTTCAACAAGAGCGCTACCACTTTCTAAGTTTGGGGGTGGCAGTGGTCTGGGAAAATGCGTCCATTATATTACAATGTCAAAAGAAAAAAAAAGAGAGAAAAATGTTCGGTATAAAAACTCCATTGTCAGTGCAAAGGGAAACTCAAGCTGATAAGAGTTAAAGTTGTGAAAGGCACTCATCCGTAGTTGGATACTTCGCATGAAACCCGTACAGGTAAGCCAAAACAAAACTAAGTGGCTAAGATCAATGCATAAGAACAACTCCTTTATCTGGCACAAGCCCAAATTAAGCCAAGGCAGGAGTTGAGTTGAATATGGCACGCAACCGAAGTTGGCTGTCCGCATGACACCCGTGGGGGCAAGCCAAAACAAAAAGCATAACCAGGTTCAATGCCGCATTCTAATAATAAATCGCAAAGTTTTGAATTGTTTCAAACAAACGCATTGTTAAAAGCTAAAAAGAAAAGTTGCTAGAAATGAGTAAAAAGTTGCTGGAAATGTTGATTTAAATATTAATTACATGAATAGAATTCATGTTTAAAATTAAGTGTGTGATCATTTAATATTTGATATTAAATTAATTAATTAACTAAATATATTTAATTACTTTAAAATCAAATTAATTTCCAATTTTAAAATTCAATTTAAGAAATTAGATTTTGTAATATTAGATTTGATTAATTGAGAATTAATTAAATCAAATTTTGATTAATTACATAATTAATTAAAAGAAATAAATTTAGAATTTGGAAATTAGTTTGAAAATAGGAAAAATGAGAAAGCGGGGTTTTCCCACATTTTGACCCAAGAAAGAGGTGTTCTTCATGCAATCACACACAATTCCACTTAAATCTTCAAGTAGGTGCTGGCATTGTGGTTGATCTGAAGTGCTTGCATGTTAAAGAAGGATGAAAACCTCTCAATTGCCTGAGATTAGTGGGTTCTGTTGCTGGAAAAAAAGTTCACTACAAGCTTCATCCTCTTCCTCTCAAACCCAGAAAACTTTACCTCACAAATTCACTCAAATTCGAGTTCCACCACTCAAATTCAAGGCTGAGAATAGTAGAGAAGATCTCTTGATAGTTCATTAACGATTTAGAGCAGAATTGACGTGAAGAGCAGCTTGAATTTGAAAGAATTCATCAAATGTATGTTTATTTGAAACCCACTTGTGATTTTCTGAAAAAACATGCTTTAGAACTCAAATTAAATGTAATTAGAGTTCTTATTGATTCTGTTTGCTTCCGTTGCATGCTAGTATATCCTATCAATTCATTGTCTATTTATAGGACAGTGGATCCTTAACACCATTATCTGGTATGACAATCTGAGTTTTAGTTAAACTCAAGTAATGATTAAGTTATGTACAACCCTCTCATTGCGTCAAGACACTCTCAACGATTGAGAAGGATGAGACTGACCTGAAGTGCTGGCTTCTTCATTATCTCTTAATGAAGAACCAGATGCATTAACAACCTTTGTTGACTCTTCAGTAGCTTCACTTAAACTAATATGTTTTGTGATTTATGATCTCTCATGTGGCCTTCCTCTAAGAATATAGCATTTATCGATACAAACACCTTGTTTTCTTGAGGATCGTAGAATAGAGCACCTCTCATTTGCCTAGGGTAAACAACAAATTGACATAACCTTGAACAAGATTCCAACTTCTTAGGATTTGTCACCAGTACGTGTGCAGGACAACCCCAGATTCTGAAGTGACATTAACTACATTTATGCCCCCTCCATAACTCAAAAGGCGTTTCAGAAACACTTTTCGATAGAACATTATTCAAGATATGAACTGCATCTCTACTGGATACCCCCAAAACGAACAAGGTAACTAAGTATACCTCATCATAGAACGAACCATGTCTAACAAGGTTCTATTTATTTTTTCTGATACACCGTTCTTCTAAGGTGTTCCAGGTGCTGAGAGTTGAGATTGAAATTCATATTCTATGATATAGTCTTGGAATTCTAAATTCATGTTCTCTCCACCTCGATCAGATTAAAGTGATTTAATTGTTTTACCTAACAGGTTTTCAACTTCAGCTTTGTACTCTTTGAACTTTTCAAAGACTTCAGACTTATGTCCCATTAGGTATAAGAAACCATACTTTGAATAATCATCTATGAAAGAAATGAAGTAATTATACCTTCCTCGTGCTTTTACATTCATTAGACCACAAAGGTCTGAATGTATAAGCTCTAAGGGCTCTTTGGCTCTATAGCTTTTTCCACTAAAAACTCTTTTCGCCATTTTCCCTTCAAGACAGGATTCACATGCAGGTAATGAGTCATCTTCTAACTCATTTAGAAATCCTACTTTTATCCGTCTCTCAATCCTATCGAGATTTATGTGACTTAATCTCAAATGCCAAAGATATGTATTATTATTACTTGGAGAAATTATTTGCCTTTTAGTTTGAGTATTCGCAGTTTTAAACCTTTCATGATTTAAAAGTACTTTTGATTCAGTTGATCTTCACACATATAAGTTGTCTTCTAGTTTAGCTGAACAAATTATGACACTATTTTTCATAATGAATGCTTCATTAAATGAAAAAGAAACATAATATGATTGTTCAATTGAACAAGAAATAGATACAAGATTCCTCTTCATTTTAGGAACTATATACAAGTTTTCCGAAAACAAGTATCTATTTCCACAAAACAGCTTAGTAGCTCTCATTGTACGAGCTGAAATGGCATCTCCCGCTCTAATCTTGAGCATCATTTCACCCTCATCGAGCTACTGGAAGGAACTAATTCCCTATAAAGAAGAACAAATGTAATTAGTGGTCCCCAAATCAAGTATCCAGGCATTATGATCATTTTTCGCTAAACAAGTTTTCAGGACTAGTAAATCATATTTACCTTCTTTCTTTTTCTTCTTCTCGACGAGATACTTGGGGCAATTGCGTTTCTAATGACCATCCACATTGCAGTGGAAGCATTTGTCATTGTTAGCCACCTTAGCCTTGCCCTTGCCTTTCCCAATAGCGGGAGCCTTCCCCTTCCCTCATTTCTTTTTCCGAATCTTCTTAGAACCAAGAGATAATAAAACAGACTTAGTTCCAGAGGATGAACCCTTGTGGAACTTCTTGGAATGAACAACATTTACCTCTCCTTCTACCGATTCCCTACTTTTTATAAGAGATTGATAAGTCTGTAACTCATCTAGAAGGGTAGTTATGGGATACTCTATTTTATTCATAACCACATTGCTATAAAATTGAAGAAATCTTTTTCCTTTGTCTCAACGATATTGAAGTGGATCATTAGATTGAGAAAATGTTCCCTAATTGATTGGTCTTCCTTCACGCATACATTAACGTATTTGAGGGCCTTGTGTCGGATTTGATAGGATGGTTACCCTAACATCTCCTGAAGGGACTCCATAATATGATGTGTAGTGATCATCGCCTCATGTTTTTTTGGTAAGAACTTCAGATAGACTTATTAAGATATAGACTCGGGCCTTGTCATTGGCCTTTGTGTAGTGATCATATACATCCTTTATTGCTGGGATGCATTACGAGCGGGGATAGAAGGATATTCCTCCGTTAAGACGAGCCATAGATCATCTATAATTAGATATGTATTCAAGTTAGATTTCCACGTTGTATAATTTTCTTCGGTTAATTTTTCGTTCTTAAGCAAGGAAACAGTTGTGGAAGACAAGTTGAAATGAATAACAAACAATTGATTTAGTTTTTTTTCAAAGTTACTTCAGAGGTATAGAACAATAGCCACCGAAGGGTGATCAACTACCCCTCTTCTGAATTGAGACAATCTCAGCTAATTACTAATACCAAAATAACTTTTATTCCGATAATTTTTAGCTACTGTTGTTTGGTCAAGGATTCATTGTTTTCTTATGTTTTATTATCTACATTTTGAGATGTTTTTAAAATCAAAATAAAAAATTGAAAACTAATTTTAAAAAATAGTTTCCAGAAACTTATTTTTTAAAAGAAATTTTCTTATAATTCAAATATTTGCATGGAAAATAACAACTAAGAATTCAAATATTTATATGGAAAATAACAAAATTGTAAGTATCAAATTAGGAAAAACCAAACATAAATTTTAATAATAAAAAACAAAAAATCGGAGCTGCTAAATTATTTTACTAAAATTATATATTATAAAGTATGAGTCATAAGCTCGTGTTTGTATGGTCATGAAGTGAGATAAAGTGTTCAAACAAAATGATGAAATTACATAAATTTCATATGGAGATTAAAGTAGGCAGGACGGCTATGCTATGCTATTCACTTAGCCTTCCCATGCCTTTTGCCCTAAATTCAATGCTTTCATACATACTATTTTTTTCGTGACCATAAATATTGCCACCCAATATATATAAAATAAATTTTTTTTATATCGATAGTCACAATTCGACCCCTTAGTCATTTATTGATAGTATGTCTCATTTTTTTCACTAGGTCAATTCATGATGGTTTATTGTCACTCAAAATATAATTTATATAGATAAAAATATATATGATTCAATTTTTTATTAGGGTTATCCTAAAATTAAAAAATATAAAAATAAAATCAGGCTTAGTGTCATATATTATTAAAAAAAAAAAAAAAAGTACTCATAATATTATGAATGGTTTGAAGAAAAGAGAGATGATATGTATGAGCAACCATTTGTTCACTATACTTTATTTTTTCAAATGAATTGTAAAGTATTTTTTTTTTTAATAAATGACCTATAAATTAAAGTAATTGAAGTTTTATTCTCTTTAAAATAAAACGGTTAAATTATGCTTGTATGTATTTTGACTATTTTCACAAGATAATTATTCGACACTACTACATTCTAGTTGTTAAGAGAATTCGTAAAATATTAAATTCTTGAAAGGTAACCACTATTGATTTGAACTCATTCCTTCACAAACGTTTATCATTTTCTTAATCCTTATTAACTACTAGGCTAATCATCTATATTGTCCTTTCCACCTATTTCTTCCTTATGTCCAAAATTTTTCCATTCCAAGCATATTTTGCAACATAAAGAAAGTGCTATTTACATGGGTTGAAGAAATATAACATGGGCAAAAAAAGTATAAATGAAAAGGGCTAGGGGTAGCTGCTGACTAGATATTGCCCTATTATGATATGCCCTAACTAAGAGGATCTATTTTTTCATTTTTTTCTCCCTATCTTTTGTCATTGTCTTCATTTTTAAGATTAATTTAGTATTATCTAATTATGTTGAAAGCATTCATGATTTAGCCACAATTTCAATAGTTAAAAAACAATTTACACATTTCTTCTATTTTACACGTCTAGTGCAAAATTTATAATTGACTTCTCTTTCATTTTATAATCCCTATAAACAAACCCATAATAATATTATTATTATACATAATTATCTTCTTAATTCTAAGTTTTCAAAAAAATATGTACATTTGGTTCATACAATTTTAACTATCTATATTTTTTTTTAATATTTAAACAGTACCGTCTGAAGTACGGATTAAAAGATTTATTGGTCTTTTAAGTTTCTAAAATGTATCTTTTTTATCTTTGAATTTTTAAAAATAGATTTAAAATGTGTTTGCAGTAATTTATTTTATTATTATTTTTTAAAAAAAAATTATATCTTCGCTCTAGTTATTTTTTAAAGGTATTCTTGTAATTCAAATTTTCATATAATTATATAAAATAAAAATAAAGAAATAATTCAAAGATCTTTTAGGTTTATTTTAATACATTGTAAAATTTTAGAGCACAAACGAAAAGAAAAATTACCCTATTTATTATGGTAATTCCAAATAATAATAATAATAATAATAATTGGACATGAAAATCAATAAATTCAATTTTATATATCCACAAAGAGAATCTTCGATCACATTCTGTCACCCAAGAGCCCTACTGGTTCAGACCCCATCCCCCTTTACCCTATGCCTTCCATTTCTGTTCACTTCAATCTTCCATTTCAATTCAACATAACGCAACAAACCTTCATTTCCTAATTACCATTTCAATTTTCGTACAATTCTGCTCATCAAATGGATTTAATTCGAATTCATATAATATAATAAGGAAAAAAAAAAACTATATAGTATATACTGTTGGCCGGAATGCGATTTGGTTTTCAAGGTTTGATATCATGATCGTCGTCCCATGGGATGTTGAGATCAGTTGCGGCGAAGGTGTTGATGTCTTCCCAGCTCCAGTAGCTGCTCGACATGTCGGCGACGCCGCAGCCGGTGGATGGAAGCTGCCATGGATGATGAGCGAGTTGCTCTGTTTCTGTGGGTTTCAATTCTTGATCCGAATAATTGTTAAATTTTGGGGAAATTGGAGAATGCGTTGAGGTGGTTGTTGAAACTGCCGAGAAATCGGGGTTTTGAGAATTTAGAATCCCGTAACTTGTGGTGAAATTTTCGCATTCCGCCCAATTGCTTGACGACGGCGAGGGAAAAATCAGCCCCTGATACAGAGGAAGGTTTTGAAAATGATGAACATCCATTTGGGGATTGATCACGTCAGCGGCGGTGGAGGCGGCGGCGGAGGAGGAAGATTTTGTGGAGTTGGGGGTTGGTTTTTTTTTTAGGCGCTTGTTCTTACGGCCGCCACCAACAGGGACGTTTCGTAGAGTTCCACCTTTGGTCCAGTGGCGTTTACAAGCTCTGCAAAAATGGCGAGGTTGAGATTTGTTGTAATTGTTGTAGTAACAGAATTTAGTGTTGGTTGAATCGCATCTGGGGCACTTCAATTGCTCTATCTGTGGCTGAATTTGATTCTGATTTTGGTGTTGTGCTCGTTTCACGCCGGAGCTTGGAGCCAATTTTGGAAGCTCCAGTTTCTGTGCTTGCATTAGCGCCTTGCTCCAATCAAATCCATCGATCGAAACCTGTTTTGAACTCAAACCCATCTCTCAAAATCACTCCAAGATCAAAACCCAGAAGGGAATTCGCAGAAAAAGGAGAAAAGAAAACTCAACAAATCAAATTTTCTAACCGAGCTGAAAAACAGAGAAACAGAGAGATCTGAGGTTATAACAGTGGAAGAAGAAGAAGAAGATGATGATGATGATGAGTTTGAAGGTAGGAAATGGGAAGGAAGGTGAAAGCATGTCTTTAATGGGGAATAATTTTTGTATGGAAAAACCAGAGAAAATGGTTTGACTGAGAATTTCAAAGGGAGTGTAAATAAAAGTGGGAGAAATTTTCTATTGGCATGGTGGAATTTGGGTGCAAATTGCAATTCTGTTTTTGAGGCAACTTTTTTTAATATTGGTTTTGTTTATTTATTTATAGAAAGAGACTTCAAGACTAAGGTGAAAGTGGGAGAGGACACGTGGACGAATGGGGGCCGTCTGTAGTGCGATTGCAATTTTTGGTTGTCTAATGTCTGTTAAATAAAAGGACCAAAGAAGGGATTGATTGCTATATGCATGGCAAAGACATATATTAAAGTGGTAATAATTTAGTTTTAAATTTTCAAGTTTAGTTTATGAACTAAAGTAATGAAGGTCGTTCCTTTTGACAAACAACCTAATAGTTTTTGGTTTGGGTGTTTCTTGATTACTTAGGTCGTATTTGCAGGATTGGTTTTAAGATCTTTTTTAGATGTAACGAAATCAAGAATTCAAAAGTTACGACTATCTATAATGATATAGATGATTTTTTCTCTATCGTAATTGAATATGATCGTATGGAGGTTGTTCACCTCTTTAGTGATAAATCTTTCGAACTTTCAAAAGTCTCCTTCTTCATTGAGAATATTAAGTCAATTGCAATTGACTTGGGGTCTGTCTTCTTTTCCCATTTGAAGCAGTTGCCATAGTTTTCAGACTCATTTGCTATGGAAGAGAGTACTGGAAGAGAATGATTCTTCTCTTCTTCTTTTTCCTTACGCAATATGATTTGATTTGCTTTTGTCTTATGATATAATTTTATTTGTTGATTGTGATTTTTTTTCAACGAAAAATGTGTTATTTAGTCGCGTAATTTTTAAATTTAACCATTTGGTTTTGGTTTTTGTTTTAAAAAAATAAATTTATAGGCACTACTTCTCCCTCTAAATTTCTTTATTTGTTATCTACTTTTTATTAGTTGTTTAAAAAACCAAGTCAGAATTTGAAAACTAAAAAAATAGCTTTTAAAATATTTTGTTTTTGGAATTTGACTAAGAATTCAACATTGTATTTAACAAAGATGTGAATCATGGTAAGAAATGAGATGAAAATAGGTTTAATTTTTAAAATAAAAAACAAAAACGAAATGACCATTATCCGCAAATCTCGTATTTACGGATAATTTTCCATAAATCTTGTGATTTAAAGGTTGTTTTGAATTTCTGTATCAATAGTTAGTTTGAATATTCAATCATCTACCACAACTAATTTTCAAATCTTGGTTTGAAATTTAAAATATCATATTATCTTATTTTTAAATTGTTTCTATGATTGTCTTATTTTGGATTTTTAAATCTTATATCATAATATCTTTCCTAACTAACTTTTTATATTTATAGTAGATTTTTTCTTAATCATAATTAAATCATATATTTTTTAAATTGTTTTTAGGATTTTATTATAAATTTGTTTTAAACGTGGGATATAAAGAAAAACATCTCATTTTTATTAATTAGCTTTTTTTTTTTTAATTTTGAATCATATTATTTTTTGTTTTAAGGATTCCATTGGGAAGAATAGCATAACAGAAATTTCATCAAATTTATAGCAAATACAGCCTCACACATATTTTCATTTTTCTTTAACCCTAAAATTCCTTCATTTGGATTTTCAATTATACTACAACTATTTCTGCCATTTGCATCATCATATTTGATCTTATCTTCAATTTCAAATTTTGTTTTATCTAATTTTTCAATTTTCATCTTTTTCTTACTGATTTTATTTTTTGTTCTCAATCAACGACAAGTTTACTTTGGAGGCTTGTCTTAACTGATCAAATCCACTGGTGCAGGATGAAAGACTCGACTTAATCGACCATGACCAATAATCCAAGTTGCAGAGTATGTTCTTTCCAAAGTGATTCCTATCGAGTCATTGTGAAAAGGTAGGTCAAGCTTATAAATGGTGTTGGTATTAACCTGTTTACCTTGGGGGTCTTATACCTACCATGATTGATTCGATCAAGGAAGGATGTACCAACGTCGAAGATTGTTTGTTTCTCTTCTATTCATGAGATCTCCACGATTGACATAATGCCATATCATGATTGGTTAGTAATTTCACTTGATGATTTTTAATTGGAATTTTCATACTCCAATCTAAATCGGTTTCTTTTTTCATGAATGCAATTATCTAGATAAAGTTTTTATCAATCCAGCCCTCACTTTCTAAACTAATCTTTTGGTCTAGAACCAAGAAAAGGTATTGTTAAGTGATTTTCAATTGTAGTGTATTAGTTTTTAAGTTTATTATATTTGTTGGACATAGTTTGGAAACTAATTACATTGTGTTTGTATGTCACATAAATATAAGTATGATGACTACAAAACCCTCGTCAGGGTAATTAATTTTTCTTTAACCTTAAAATGTCTCATCTGTATGTTCAGTTACTCTGCAACTAATTATGCCATTTACAGATTTTTAGCATAAATCCTGATTTTTTCTTAAATTATCTCTCTACACTCTCGAGTTTTAAAAATTGAATGTAATCTTTTTTAAAAATCGAATATATATATTTTTTTTCAAATATCATGTTTGATCTTATATTCAATTTCAAATTTTTTATTTTATCTAATTTTTCATTTTTCATTTATTTCTTACTGATTTTATTTTTTGTTCTCAATCGACGACAAATCTAATTTAGAGGCTTGACTTAACCAATCAAATCCATTGTGCATAGATGAAAAGCTCGACTTAATTGGCCATCGACCAAGAGTTCAAGTCCCATAGTCTCATCTTTCCAAAGTGATTCCTATCGAGTCATTGTGAAAAGGTATTCCAAGCATATGGAATGTGTTGACCTTAACCAGTTTGCCTTGGGGGATTCTATTCATGGCCGCACCAGTTGGTGGAGGAGCCGATTTCAGAGATGAGAATGGCTGCAACTTGGTTGGGAAAGAGGTCGGTGCAGTGCTAAAATCTGGCCAACTGATAGTCTATAGATGTTTGTTTTACTTTTTTAATAAATCATTTGCAATTTCATTTGTATGGATGAGGTAGTTTAGATTTTTATAAATTTGTTTATATTTTATTTTTAATTTATTTTGCTATTTTTATGAATGAAATGTTGATTTTCTATTTTTACAAATGAAAAGTTAAAATCAGCTATTCTTCTCGTTAGCCCTAATTGAATCACATCATAGAAGAGTTAAAATCTCATTCTATGTTTACGGACCTATGAAACACAAATACTTCATGTGAGGCAAAGAATCCGTATCAGACAAGTATCAGATACCGATACCTCCAAATATTGCTCATATACGTATTTGACACGCGATTTGATGTATCTATTTCTACGTGTACTTTTTTTTTAAAGAAAAAAAAAAACAAGCAACTCATCTAATATTTCCCAATCTAAAACTAGGCAACCTATTTAAAAAGCTCACTACTCGAGTCCAAATATAAATCCCAGACTAGAATCATCTAATCTCCATCTTCACATTTGAGTCCCCACAAAACCCACCAAAATATAAACAATTTGGATATCTTCAACAATTCAATGAACAAGTTATTCGTTTATCTTCATACTTCTCCCTCTAATCTTCTTATTTTTCTTTGCTATATGAGTCATTTTTATATTGCATTTTATTAACTATTGTACTTCAACATCGTAGATGTTTTTTTTTATTGTATTTCAGTGTTTATATTCTATTTTGTGCTATTATTATTAACTTATATGTTAAATTTATCTATATCCTATTTTTTTTTAAAGAAAAATAAAATATATCTTCAACGTATCAGTATCCTCGTTTTTTAGAAATATATATATTAAAAAAACATATAAAAAAATGGCACAACCTTAGACGTATTCGTATCTTAGTTTTTAGAAATTGACGAATCTCCGTATCGTATTGTATAACCATATCTATGTCTGTGCTTTATAATTATGGATCATTTGGGATTTTCTTAATCTCACTCCTATTTCTCTCTCTCATAATTTTGGACCTCTCTCTCCCTCTATTTACTTTTATCTAATTAAAGTTAAACTACAATCGAAAGATAAAAAAATGGTTTCGGAGTCGTTAATAATGATTTTGATTAAAATTTTGTTGTAAGGTTTTTAGTTACTAAACTTTCAGACAGCCAAAAAAAAAAAAAAAAATCTAATTATTATATATATTTTTAATACAAATAATTCAAATTTCTGACTACTTAGTTGAAAGTGTGAACTATGCTAAATGTTAATAAGTAGATTTATTCTTTATAATTATTTTTATTATTTTAATAAGCTGCAGTCTTTAAAATACTTTCCTATATGTTTTGTTTAGTTTAAAGCATTATATAAAATTGTACTTTAGTGTATATGGTTGAATTTTCACATGGTATAATTCAATAGCAAACTTATGTGGCATCACATAAATTTGTATTGTAAGCGACATAATTCTCTGCTGGTGCTGAACTTAAAAATAACATAACATTTCCATTAAATATAATACATAACTAAGTAGCTAAAATAAATTTATATGTTTGTCAAGAAAAAGATTAAGTGTAAGAGTAAAATATTCCAAAGAATAGATACAAAAAATAAGTGTGTTAAAAAGTATGAATATGAAAAATACGATTTAAGCTCATTTAATTTATCAGTACCAAATGAATATTCTTTAACTATTTTTCAAAAGAAAAAAAAAACTATCAACTATAAAGTTTTGTAGCTAAAATATGTTATATAAGTTTGTCATTAACAAATGGCTGAAACTATGGATTAATATATATGTTCAAAAACAGTCCTGAACGTTTATAAAAATAACAATTTAATTTATTGTTAAACCGGATGAAAATATAGATTAATATATATGGCTTCTTGAATTAAATTTTGGATGTAATTTTTGGTGACTTATTTTTGGGTTTTTATGAATATTCTTTTTTAAAAAAAGTTTTTTAATAATAGTTAAAAAGAATACATAAAAAATAAATTTAATTCAGTGATAATTGAGATACATTTCGTCTTTCAAGATCAAAGGTTGAACCTCCAACGTACAATTGTAATCCAAAAATAGCTAAAAAGAATACATTGTTAAACGCATGAAAATACATGGAATTATAGACCTGACATGACATGAGATAAGGATAAAAATGAGGAATTTGGTAAATTAGTGATAAAATGATTGAGAGAAGAGAAAATAGGGAAAAGAATAATTTCCAAAACCATGAAACAAAGTAGGAGCAGCGAGTGGGTCCCACAAGGGAAGTTGGCGTCACGTGCTCCTCCAATTTGAGGCCTTGCTTCTTCTCCGTGGACCCATCCGCATGTGATTACATGTTCCACGTTGGCTGTCTTCGCAAAAACATTATTCTGATTTCTGCACGTGTGGGCTCCTCCACCCTGAGCCTGTGAGTTTTAAACCAACAAAAAAGAAACTTTGGAAAAGTTTGTTGGTGTGGGGTTTTTTTTTTTTTTTTTTTAATTTAATTTATTTATATATATATATTTTTATTTTAAATAAAATAAAATAAATATATATTTTTTTTATTTCTCTCATTGGAATACTAGCAGCCCAATAAGATCTACATGATTATGTGAGAGACTAGACCAATGTCCGATTCACATTTTCTATTTTGTCCATAGGAATTTTATTATTTGTTTCTTCACTTATTATTTGTTTCTTTATTTATTAAGATGGAATGATTTTTATACGTATAGATGAAGCACAAGATAATATCTTAATTGTAATACTTCATGTTTAGTAATAGTTAAAGGGGTGTTGTCAAAAAAAATATAAATAAAATAAAAAATAAAATAAAAAATAAAAAAAAGGTGTTCATGGCTAAGTTAAGTTATTAAATTTGGAATTGTTGAATTGAGAAATTAATTAATTTGTTGAGTTAAATAATATGTGTTTGATATACATGGTTATTTACTTTGGAAGATCGTTCAATGTTATAATATTAAATTTACTTTCACCCATAAGTTTAAACTTTTGAGTTAATTAACGATTTAACGTAGTATTAGAGTAGGAGATCCTATTTTCTAACCCTCGCAATGTTATTTTCTTCTTAATTAATATTTATTTCAACTTGATAATATGATATTAAATTTATCTTCACCAAAGATTTAAAATATCGATTTCAATAGAAATATCAAAGTTTTAATTTTACAAAAATTTCTATGAAAATATTGATAAAATGTCGATTTCGATGGATATTTCTGAAAATATTATAAAAATAAAAAATTCAAAAAAATAAATTGAAATTAATAAATAAACATTTTATGATTTTTAACCTAGTTAACATGTCTATTATTTATATTATATTTACATCAATGACATTATGTTACTTATTTTCTTACATTTTTGCAAAAACTTCTTTTCCCGGAGAAGAAACAATGACGGTATCTGGGGGCTGTGAGAGCGGTACCAAATCGAGGCAAACTCTGAATACTGAAAGTCGTGAAGATTTTCGTCCAGTCATTAATAACTTGGGTCGTGTCTCAGTCCCAGTGTGGCTGGTTACTTATTTTCTTACGTTTTATAGATTGTTCTATGATACAAAGAAAATATCGATTCATCCCTCATATCAATATCAAACACATGAAAACATAGAAATATAGAAATATTGACATGTCGATGGAAATTGAATACTATACCTTCAACGATCAATTTAAATTTTTTAGTCAATTGATAATTTAATAAAGGTTTTTGAAGTTTATGCCTGTGGTACAAAATTCTTTAACTTGGAATTATGAAATTTATATGCCGATATTTTTACTACCTTTTCTTATGTATACTATATACTTCAATCAAAATTTCAATAATAAAAATTGTGATATAATTTTTTTTCTACATTTATTTGTTTTACGTTTCGATTTTCATTTTTTTTTTTTTGAAAATTTGAATTCTTGAGTTTTACATATTTTAGAAAATGACATAGAATTAAAATTGTCAACCTCCACTAAGCTTCGAGAACTTAATACGCCAAAAAATAAGAGGAATGCATGGATATGATATTATAGTGATATGTCCGTCTGAGAAATAGGGAAAAGAATGGACCACGAAAGGCACATGCTCTCTAAAATTAAAGAATGAAGATTAATATTAGATTATTAGGTGGAATTAAATAAACAATAGATTAATATTGAAAAAAGAAATTAATAAGAAATTTAAAAAGAAAGAATGATTTGATTAAGATATGATCCATCCAACGAAGCACGAACATAATAATAATAATGGGAAGAATCCCAAATCCCATTTCTACATCTTTGTCTTTCAACTTGTCCACTTTTTTTAGTACAACGAGGATAAGATCTAACCTCCCATCTTTAAGATGAACGTTCATATCAATATCAACCGACACCGATTTACATTCACTTTAGTTTTGACCTATTTCTTTTCTCGTTCTCATAGGTGGAGATTTTTTAATTTTAATAACGCATTTTTAAATATTTAATTTTGGTTTCTATATTTTCAATAAATTTTCAAGTTCGTCGTTTAAAATTTTTGATTTTTATCAAATTTAATTGCATAATAATAATAATTTTTATGTAAAAAAAATAATTTGTGAATATATATATTTCTAGGAAATTACTAAAAATGATTATTTTTTAGAAAGATTAAACATAAACCAGCCGTAAGGATAGAATTTAAAGATTACCATGCAAGTTTATTCTCAAAATTTTGTATCTATTTGGTTTTTAAACTTTAAAAGATGTCTAATATGTCTTTTAAAATTTTGATTTCTTTAAAAAATAAATCAAAATTTTTATTATAAAAACTGCATGAATAAGAAATCAAATCTTTGATCTCAAGAGAAGAAGTGCATTTTAATTATCAGTGAGCTAAGCTCACTTTGACTAAAAATTAATTGATCTACGTAACTTTTTTATCTAAATTTTTAATTTAATATTTTTTATTTAAATCAATATGTATACAAAAATCCTGATCCAATCATCCCTCAAAGTATAATCTTTCTTGTGTTTGGAAAAAAAGAAAAAACAAAGGATATGATTAACCATTGTAATTAAGGAGATCACCAAGAAATTGCAGAAGAGAAGTAATATGAGATTTAAGTAAAACAACACAAGTTGGTGAAATGAAAATAAAAATGAAAAATAATAAAATAATAAAATAAACCACAGCATAAACACACAAAGTAATGATACCGTACCACCACTTTGGAATATGATAACACCAGTTTAATAAAGTCTTATCATATACAGATATTCTCATATATTATTTGTCACAACTGTACTGATTGTGAAAATTGTGTTCCCAATAAAAGAAATAATTAAAATAAGAAGAATGTTTAATTAGGTAGCAAAAAGCCATCAAAATAGAATGATGGCGGCATATATATTTAATCCTGTTTAATTGACCTAAGTTTGAACTTTGGACACACACATGGAAGTCAATGATTCCAATGCTTGGGGTTTGGGTTGGCTATACATATTAATTAAACTATACTTAAATTATTTATTAAAACTTAATTCTATTTTAGTCCTATATTTTAAGACGTTAATTAATTTTAATTATATGAATTATTTTTTTTAAAAAAAATTATATTACATGTAAATACATAGGACGTGGCGTCGCCGCATAATCATTATTTTGGGGCTTCTTCGAGATTGTAAAGTGTAGCTATCCCACATTTCTTTCATAATTTTCTTCACACATTTTCTTCCCATTAATTATTCCACAAACCCAACATTTTAATTTTATTTTTTCACAAAATACTTTGGTCTAAATTTAAGGGTTTATACGAATAAACATGTTGTCATTTCTTTATTTTATTCTTTGAATGCATTTTCAAAAGGAAATATAGTTAATTATAGCTCGGTTTGAGGTTCTTTTCTTCTTTTTATTCTCATTTCTCTTTTTCTTTTTTTTTTTTCCGTAAAAAATTTGTCTTAAATTATAAACTAAAATTAAAGACTTTGTTTGGTAACCATAATTTACATATTTCTTAAATAACATAGTTGAATTCCAAGGCAAATTCTAAAAATAAAAGTACGTTTTTAAAAATTATTTCTTTTTCTTTTTTAGTTTTCAAAATTCGATAAGACTTATGATACATCAATGTGTTTACCTTAATTTAACTGTTTCTTTTTTTGACAATTTGTGAGGTGGAAATATCAGATCTTTGAACTATGCTCATTTTGGCCTTAGTTTAATGATTTGAAATCTTAAGTTTACCAATAATATACACACGACAACAAAATATAAGTTCTAGAATCAAATCATGGAAAAATTTATTCTTTAAATTTGGTGTTAAATAAATAATTAACTTCCTTGAATCCTTATTAAGTTTTAAAATTTCATTTTGGTTAAAAAAATATTAACTAAGATTATTCTCTTTCTCGATATTTAAATATTTAAAATATCTATTCAAACCACCATTTAACTTTGACTTCCAAAATTATTATACAATGACTTGGAATTTATGTATTAACATAGTAACAAAAAACATGCATTAATTTGAATCACATAAGTCTAGACCGGAATTAATTAAATTTAAAAAATAAAATTTGTTAGTCAAACCAGAGTCATAAAAGGACAATGGAGTGTTGGTTGGTAAATGAAGAAGGGAAATTAATGTATATTGCAAAGAAAGGGTAAGGAAGAAGTAAGGAATATCAAAATCAAAAAGTGGCAAATGACCGAAAACTCCCCATTTCTTAATTTAGTTTGATGTTTTTTCTATGGTGACGGCGCCATTTTCATTCTTCACTCTTAAAATTTTAATTTAACATCTTCTTCTCTTTGCCTTTCTATTTTCAGGTAACAATAAACTTTTTTTTAAAAGGTATTGTAATTAAAATGTGGAGTAGGGAATCAAACTTCTAACTTTGAGATCAATAATACAAGTACTATGTCAATTGAGTTACGCTCATGTTGACATGTAATGACAAATTCAATTTCAAGAAGAATTCTTTTTCGATTTTTAGTTTTTGAAAAAAAGAAAAAAAAAAAACTTTAATATGCCCACAAAAACATTATATATATATATAAAGAAGCCGTAACTATCCTCTTATCCCATCTTTCTTGCCTATTACTTCTTTATCTATTTGTTTTTTAAATTGATTAGATTACATTATAAATTTAGATTAAATTTTTAAAATTTATGTCTGTTTGATACTTATAGGCTCTTAATCTATAACTTTTGTTTTTAATAGGTCACGAACTCCAAAAAGATGTCTAATATATTCTTAAACTTTGAATTGTAATAGGGATCTTCTTTGAACGTAAAAAAAAAAAAAAAAAAAACTAATTAGAGGATGAATTAACCAAGGAAAAAAGGCAACTAAGTTCTCTATAATTGAATAAGTTGCAAATAGGATATGAGTTTCTTAAGGTTGAAGAAGCAGCAGACAGCACAACACAATTTTGCTTTTGCCTCTCTCTCTCTTGAACTTTTTAAATTGGTCACACATTTTTTTTTTCTTCAGCTTTGTCCATTTAGGGTATTTAGCTTCATTCATAAGATTTTTTTTTTCTCTCTCAAACAAGACCTTGTGTGAAGCAACTCAGCTCATTAGTTACCTTAGGAAGATGCCTTAATTATATCCACCATTTAATGTATAGAAAAGGAAACAAGAAATATGTGTCAATATATTGGATTCTTTTGTTTAGAGAAAAAAAGAAAAACAATAAACTTCCAAGTTTCAAAATTGAACCCCACAAAAAGTTAAGAAAAGAAAGGGAGTGAAAGAGAGAGGGAAAGCAAAATTGACCTTTTTATTTTGCTATTTGGAGCTTCTTCAACCTTAAGCAACACAAATATCCTATAACTATATTTTTCCCCAATTCATATATTTTTTTTGTCTATTGTTACTTTTGATGTTTACATGTGAGGAATTTTTTTTTTAAAAAATAAAAATAATCTTTATTTTTTATATATAAATTTATTTAAACTCTTTTGATAAAAACAATTTACAATAAACTTTGAAAGTATATTGTTTTCCCCCTCTTCATTATAGTTAATAAATTAAATGTTATTTTGCATATTTTGTACATATTACATTTATAATATAAATACAATGTTTTGTGATAGTATTGCCATGCCAAACTTTACGAAATTAGAATTCGTAGCCCTTGATATTAATGACAATAATTATTTGTCATAGGCGCTCCATGCCAAAATCCACCCGAATGCTATGAATTTTAAAGAAACAACTAAAGAAGAAAATATGACATTCAGTTAGGACAAAGCAAAAGCTATAATTTTCTTCGTTGTCATCTCCATGAAGGATAGAAAATGGAATATCTTCAATAAAAGATCCCCAAATATTGTGAAAAAATTTGAAAGAAAGATATGATCATAAAAAAACAGTTATTCTTCCAAAAGCTCGTTATGAGTGGATACATTTGAGGCTACAAGATTTTAAATCAGTAAGTGATTACAATTCCGCATTATTTAAAATTAGTTTGAAATTGTTGTTATGTGGAGAGAAAATTACTAATGTTGATATGTTAGAGAAAACATTTTATACATTTCATGTTTCGAATATGCTCCTGCAACACAATATCGAGAGAATTATTTTAAATAGTATTCTGAACTAATTTCATGTCTGTGGCCGAACAAAATAACGAGTTATTGATGAAAAATCATGAATCTCAACTAATCAAAACGAAACCATTCCTCAAAGTGAATGCTGTGAATTTTAATAATAATCGTGGTCTTGGTCGAGGTCGTGACCGTGATAGAGGAAGAAATAATTTTTCTTTTCGTGGTGGACATTATAATCATTCAAATTTCAAGAGAACCACACAAAATGATGATCATAAAGAAAAATCTCCACAAGACAATAATTCAAAAGGTGATGAATAAAAATGCTTTGATGTGGTATGACTAGGCATTGGTCACGTATTTGTCATACATCGAAACATTTAGTTGATCTATATCACGCTTCCCTGAAGGAAAAAAAATGTGGAAGAAAATTTTGCATACCAGTATAATGATATATTTGACCCATCTCATATAATAAATTTGGATGTGACGAACTTCTTTAAATCTCCTTAAGAGAAGATTAACACGGTTGATGGAACAAAGGTTTCTTTTGACTTTGAAAATATCTAGGCTTAATGTTGTTGTTTTTTGATTCATCTTCATTATTTTCTTAGTAAATGTTAACTTTTGTATATTCCAGATGTTGTTTTTCTTATTGTAATTATTTTCTTTTATTGAAGAAACCTGAATCATTTTCATATATTGAGTAATAAAAAAATGAGCAAAGAAGATTTATGTCTGACAGACAGTGCAACTACACATACAATACTTACAAGTAAAAAATACTTTTTCAAATTGACAATGTTAGAAGCAAAAGCTAATACAATATCAGGTTTTGCAAACTTGATTAAAGAATTTGGAAAAACAAATATTATTTTGCCTAGAGCAACAAAATTTACAATTTACAATACAATGTTCTTTAGTCAATTAAAGAGAAATCTACTAAGTTTTAAAGATATACGTTGCAATGGTTATCATATTGAGCTTGATAAAAAGAATAAGATAGAGTACCTTTATATCTTAAGAATAAGATAGGGTACCTTTATATCTTATCAACTATCTCAAATAAAAACGTATATTGAAAAAGTTGTTTGTCTTATCTCCTTGATTATATTATACTCATATACGAGCTATTGAAGTATATGCAACAATGAACCTAAATTTCATGAATCTAGATATATTTGATATTTGGTATAACCGATTAGGTTATCCAGGGTCTATAATGATGAGAAGAATTATTGAGAATTCAAATAGACATCCATTAAATAATCATCAGAAGATTCTTCAATCTAATGAATTATTAAGTGATGCTCGCTGTCAAGGAAAATTAACAATTAGACCATTACCAGCCAAAATGGAAATTGAATCACCTGCATTTTTACCACGAAAAAAAAAAAAAAGTCTTGGATTGTCTAAGAATCCTTCAAGATCCTCGCCTGTATGAGGAAACCGTCTGCCATCGGTGCTGCTTTAGTCAACAAGAAGAGTATACATCTGCTATCTCTGAGTTTTCCGGTCTTGACATTGAAACCCAAAAAGAAATATCTATCACCCTGTACGAGCAACTTCTCCCACTCAATCCAAAAATGGAAAAGGATGATCTTGCGTGTGAAATGGAAAATCTAGGAAAATGAAACAAGAATTGGGTTTGATCCACAACTCGGGTCTCTAATACACGACCAAATGGATCATTGTTTGGTTGGAAATTTCTTGACTTCTCGGATCATTGCACCTAGAATAATAAAGAATGTTTTTGCGAATGCATGGAGAACAAAAATTAACTTCAATATCGACAGTCTTGGGCAAAACCTTTTTCTTATCAGATTTAATTCATTGACGGACAAGGAAACGATGCTAAAATTAGGTCCGTGACATTTTGAGAATTCATTACTAGTGTTGGATTCACCAAAAGCCAATATCAAGTTATCACAATTAGCCTTCGAGAAGGTGGCCTTTTGGGTTCACTTCATGGATATTCCGCTTAGTTTTCAAAACAGATACATGGCTAAACAACTAGGAAATGCGATGAGAATCTTTCTTGAAGTAGAATGTGATCAAGATAATTTTTGTTGGGGAAAAAGCCTTCAAGTCAAAATCTTGATTGACATTACCAAGCCACTAGAAGAGGGATTTGGATAGAGCCCGAGGAAATCAAGACAGTATATGGATTCATAATCAATACGAAAGTGTTGGGGTTGATGCCCTAAACACTTGTAGGGTCTTGTAGTTTGTAAACACCTGTATGAACAAACGCTTGTGAAGTATTAATATGAGATATTTTCTTCACTGTTGTCTATAAAACATAAGATGTTTTATTTGTATTTACCACAAACCAATAAACTAAGATCCCCGGTTGTCGTTGTAACTTAAGCATGTATGTGGAGACACAAGTGGATCATGCCTTAAGTGAATCAAAATGGTCTGTAGTATATGGATATATGAGGGAAACCTTATCGTGATGACACTATGGATGCGACCCGCTTTGTAGATAGTTACAAGTGTTGTGACATGCTACAGATGGTCTGATCCTGATCATTCATGTGGAGACATGCGAGTGTGGGTATTCTATACAAGGAGTTTGTATCAGACCGGACCACGAAGTGTATAGTCTCGTTATATAACGCCGTTCATGACAGAGACTTCACTTCACTAGGATGACCATAGGTAACATGAATTCAATTCTGAGTGAGTTGGGAACTC
>NC_052351.1:8913745-8916933 GCF_009727055.1 Benincasa hispida | reverse complement strand
ACTGTACTTACGAGCATCTATGAAGGGTTATCGTACTGTTGACTGGTTATATCCGATGAACACAAAAATATATCTGTAGTGAGAAGAGTGCAACTGTCTGTCTTTAGTGGAGTGCTCGACAATTAACAGATGGTGGATCTTATGACTAAAGAGTTTAGTTAGCTATTCACGTACCATTGGAGCTTCAAGCTACAGGTCCATAAGGTCTCTTTGGTAGCTCAATGGATTTAAGTTGAAAATCAGTTTTTAGGTCAATTTAAAGTGTTCAAATTGACAAGAGGGAGTTTGATATTATATGATATGATTAAACTGGTTCAATTATATATGATATAGTTGACATGATGTATGAGATACATTATTTTGAGGAATTTGATATAAATAAGATTTGTATCAAGTAAAGGAGAAAAGGACTATGGTTTAAATTTTACATATGGTGTGATATTGAACTATAGGTTATAAATATAATATGATAAATTAGTTATTATATTTATTTATAATTAAAATAATTATGAGATAATCGGAGGCAGTTTCTCCTTTAACCGTGCGTGAAGTGGGAGGTTTTATTCAGTTTTCATAACTGAAGGATAAAATGAAAAATGTCTTCATTTTGGAAGAGAATCACTGTATCGCTTAATTAAGTATACAACCTATCATTTAGCTCACGAGAGACTACACGGTAACCATCAAGTGTTCGTCTAAACGATTATATACACGTGCCATTCTCTAAACGATCATATAGCTTTTTATTAAATGATCATGTGGCAAACAAGCTTCATTAAACAATCGTGTACCTACTGAAATTTTACTAGACGATCAAACCCAAAGTTTATACGATAGACACTATACTCTCTCACTTGCTGGGTCGTTGAGTTCGATTGTTGTTTCCTTCAAACCTCTACCAAATCCAACAGAGCCCATACCTCCTAGATTCTCACTCTGAGAATACCAAGGTTACTGAGTGGTGGTCCCTAAAGGTTACTTGTTCGTGGAGAAGATTGTTCATGATTGACCAGACGAATGGGTAGATGATCGTAGAGACAGTGAGAGGTTGCTGTCCAGACTCCACGAGAATGAGAGAAAGTCAAAAGAAAAGTTCTCCATAGGTATGTCTCTCGTTACTTTAGTATTTAATTTCTAAAGCATGCCGTAATTTTGTTAAAAATGCATAACTAGTTTGTATGTTTGTGAATGCTTGTAATTCTATCACAATAAATTTGGAATGATCTTGCTTCCGCTCATAGGTTCTCTTTAATAAGAGTTCCTTCAATTGATATTAGAGCCAAGTTTTGATATTCCAAATCCATTGTTGTATAGAATAGCATTTACATTCTTGGTGGGTGTAATCATGTCTGCATTCTATTTAAGTGTTAATAAGTTTGTGGATGTGGATTATTGGAGTTTTCTGGGATGATTGCCTCTGGATTGTTGATTTCTTTTACATTCAAAGTTAATTGTAAGGGCCCTTGTGTTTTTGGGCATATTAACTTGCTATCGAGTTTGTAATTCAAAGTGTTTGAGTTAGTGTGAGTCGTTCGTGATGAAGCTTCAAAGCAAGGAGTTGCGTATTACTTCGAGGAAGAAGAAGACCAAGCGTTGGTCAGATCGTGTTAACGATGGGGGTAAGCGATCTTTGAGTATGAGATACTCGACAACAAGGTAAACGCGCGTGCACTAAATGGTCGTGTAGCTCAGCAAGATTCATCGCTTAGTCACTGACTACACGATCGCATAGTAAAAGTTACTTAGCGCTTATTCTATGATCGTCTAGACGATCATGCTTCACAACAACGTAGTCGTCTAAATGATCGTTTAGACTTGCGCTGTTTAAATTAGTGTGCTAAACGATCGAGTAGCCTCATGCTTCATCGCATTGTAAATGGTACTCGATCGTAGCTAAGCGATAGTGATTACTCACCCAATTTACTAAACGATCAAGAAAGACTTTGCCCGGGCGGTTCAAGACTCGGTTCGCTGTGAACCGGTTTGCTCAATGGTTTTATGTAATAGATAAAATTTAAATTTTGGTTTTTGAGGCTAATCATCCCAGTCCATTAATTTTGTGAATGTACATGAGATGTATGTTTTATTATATGCCATATAGTTGAAATCCCACCTTAGGTTATGCATTGGTCATGCATCATCTCTATATTATAAGTGTTATGATATAGTAGTTTACATGATTTAAATTACTTAAAGAGCATGCTCATGCATCATATAATATAAGAGTTATATTTATGCATGCATTAAACATATTCATGTATCATCTTTATATTATAAGTGTTATAGTATAAGGGTATATGGAAGCATGTATGCTTAGTTTATTACCAAGTATATAAAAGTTATATATAGTAATGAATGGACATTGCATGAAGCATGACATATAGATTAAATTTATAAGAGTTATAAATACCTAGTTATGCATAACAATGTGGAATGGTTTTGGTCGTTCCTTTTATAAGTGTTATAAGGGAAATTAGAACTAAAATCAATAAGAAAGACATGCCTGTGAACTTAGGCCTGAATCATGTTTTTAAAAGAGTTTTAAAACTTGATGGAGATAGACTAAGATCACGGTTCTAATGAGATTAGCAACCTAAGGATTAATCTTTTAATCAGTTTAATAGGATTAAATTGACTAATAAAAGATTAAATATGTAGCAAATCTATCTATAAAGGACCTTTTGTCTTAAGGCGGGTTTTATCTAGGCTGAGGTATTTAAGCTGACGGAAACGAAACACCCCTACCTGAGAACCTACCTGGAAAGGTGAATTAGATAGATTTGATGCATGCATATAAATTTGAGGATAGTTCGTTAAAGAGTTTAATGGGACTTGTCTTGAACTTGTTTAATTTCAAAGACAAGAGTTGTTTTTGAGCAAATTAAACACACTTAGATAAAATCAGTAGTCGGATGATCTAAGTTAATGAACCCCTAGGTAGAACATTTAGTGGGAGGTACTTGGGATATATGATACTTCGTTTAAACCTATTCATGTTTCTCCCTTTATGTTCACACCGTGAGATCTATCCTCGGCCTTGAGGCACCCTGGGAGTGTCCCCCTAAAGGATGATGTCTGGGTAGGTCAGGAGAGAATGTTCATAGTAAGTGGGAGTGGGACGTGTGACAACATATCCCACGGTCTCTCTCATTAGGTTGGATAATGTTTCTATGCATCGCTTCGAGGCA
>NC_052351.1:8905962-8913151 GCF_009727055.1 Benincasa hispida | reverse complement strand
TTCTTGCGTAAGGTGTAACCCGACTCCTGATTTTTCGACCCCTAGCATTCACCGCCCCTAATGTGCCCAGGCGTGCAAAACAAGCTAGTATCCTAGGATACAACGAGACTAAAGCGATCCTCTATTCTATACAGCGACATCAGATAAAGATGTCGGCTGCGAAAGATCTTGTCATCCGTATAGGGCGGTCACTCCCCAGGGCTTGTAGGCCCGAGCTTACATCTTGGCCAGTCTAAATGACGTTTTGGCTAAGAAGCATGAGCCTATGGTCTCGGTGCGTGAGATCATGGAGTCCCTGCGGGGAATGTTTGGACAACCGTCTGGACAACTCAAGCATGAAGCTTTGAAAAACATTTTCAACTCCAAAATGAAGGAGGGTACATCTATTCGATAACACGTTCTGAACATAATAGTCCACTACAATGTGGTGGAGATGAATGGGTCACACATCGATGAGGGCAGCCAACTTAGCATCATTGGCATTCGTTGCCGATAGTTTCCTTCATTTTGTCAGCAATGCTGTGTTGAACAAAGTAAACTATACCCTTACAACTTTCCTCAATGAGTTGTAAACATTCCAATCCTTGCTGAAAAGTAAGGAGAAGAAGGGAAGTGAGGCAAATGTTACTTCATCTTTAAAGAAGTTCCATCGGGGTTCGACCTTTGGAACAAAGTCTGCACCTTCTACTTCTAACACTTCTAAGTGGAAGAAGAAGAAGGGTGGTAAGGGGAAGAAGAAGACACCTATTAACCCACAGTCTGTCGCTCAGTGGGGAAGGCGACTAATGACGGTTGAAAAAGCAAAATATTTCCATTGCAACCAGGATGGGCACTGGAAGCGGAATTTTCCTCGTTGGTTAAAGGAGAAGAAAGGCTAAGGCCAAGGAAAAACAAGGTAAATATGATTTACTAGTTTTGGAAACTTATTTAGTGGAAAATGATGATTCTGTCTGAATTATTGATTCTGAGGCCACTAATCATATTTGTTCTTTTTTTTAGGGGATTAGATTCTGGCGGCAACTTGAGGCTGGAGAGATGATGATGCGAGTAGGCATCGGACACGTCGTCTCAACTGTGACAGAAGAAGTTTATCATTTTGAATGATGTATATGTAGTTCCCGAGTTAAAATGGAACTTAATTTTTGTAAAGTGTCTGATACAATGTAAACATACTCTTTATTTTGATTTGAATAAAGTGTTTATTCATAAAGATGGTGTTGAGATTTGTTTAGCAAAACTAGAAAATAATTTGTATGTGCTAAGGCCGTTAGCAAAAAATTTCCTTCATAACATAGAGATGTTTAAAACTGTCGTAACTCAAAATAAACGACAAAAGGTTTCTCCTAAGGAAATTGCCCAATTTTGACACCTTCAATTAAGGCACATCAATCTCAATAGGATTGAGAGGCTGGTGAAGAATGGACTTCTAAGCGAGTTAGAGGAAAATTCTTTACTTGTGTGCGAGTCATGTCTTGAAGGCAAGATGACTAAAAGACCTTTTACTGGAAAAACTTATCGAGCCAAAGAGTCTCTAGAGTTAGTGCATTCAGACCTTTTTGGTCTGATGAATGTGTGAGCCAGGGAAGGCTATGAGTATTTCATCACTTTTACTGATGATTACTCTCGGTATGGGTATGTTTATTTAATGCAACGGAAGTCTGAATCCTTTGAAAAGTTCAGAGAGTTTAAAGCTGAAGTTGAAAATGCATTGGATAGACGGATTAAAACACTTCGATCGGATCGGGGTAGAGAGTTTTTGGATTCAGAGTTCCAGAACTATATGATAGAACATGAAATCCTTTCCCAACTGTCAGTGCTGGGTACACCTCAACAGAATGGTGTAGCAGAGAGGAGAAACAGGATCTTGTTGGACATGGTTCGATCGATAATGAGTTACGCTTCCTTACCGGCCTCATTTTGGGGTTTTGCAGTGGAGATTGTAACTTATATCCTCAATTGTGTTCCTTTCAAGAGTGTTGCGAGAACACCTTTGGAGTTGTGGAATGGGCGTAAAGCTAATTTGCGTCACTTCCACATATGAGGTTGCCTAGCACATGTGCTTGAGTCCAATCCAAAGAAACTAGAACCACATTTGAGGCTGTGCCTATTTGTAAGCTACCTCAAAGGTACATGAGGGGGTTACTTTTATGATCATAAGGAAAAGAGAGTGTTTGTGTCGACGAATGCTACCTTCCTAGAGGAGGATCATATGAGGGAGCAGTCCACATAGTAAAATCTTGTTGCGTGAACTTTCCAACAAAAATACTGAAACTTCAACAAGAGTTGTTGAAGAGCCTACTCCATCAGCAAGAGTTGTTGATGGAAGTTCATCTGGTAGGTCAGTTCCACCTCAAGAACTGAGGGAACCTCAATGTAGTGGGAGGGTTGCGAACCCACCTGTTCGCTATATGGGTTTCACTGAAATCCTGGCTATGGTAGCTGTTGGTGAGTTTGAGGATCCGTTGTCTTATCAAAAGGCAATAGAGGATGTTGACTGGGATGAATGGGTCAAATCCATGGATCTCGAGATGGATTCGATGTACTTCAACTCAGGTTAGGATCTTGTAGATCAACCTGATAGGGTAAAACCTATAGGTTGTAAATGGATCTACAAGAGGAAACGGGGTACCGATGGGAAGATGCAAACTTTCAAGGCTAGAGTTGTGGCAAAGTGTTATACCTAAGTGGAGGGAGTCAACTATGAGGAGACTTTCTCACTTGTTGCCATGTTGAAGTCATTCGCATCCTCTTGTCCGTTGCCTCATATTATGACTATCAGATATGACAAATGGACATCAAAACTGCCTTTCTGAATAGTAATCTTGAGGAGACCATTTATATGGTGCAGCCCAAGGGATTCATTAGTCCAAGGTTAAGAGCAAAAGGTTTAGAAACTTAATCGGTCCATTTATGGGTTGAAATAGACGTCTCGATCTTGGAACATTCGGTTTGATACTACAATCAAATCGTACGACTTTGCCCAAAACGTTGATGAGTATTGTGTCTACAAGAAAATCATCAACATTTCAGTAGCTTTCCTCGTGTTGTATGTGTTGGGGTTGATTCCCTAAAGTCTCGTGTCCTATAGTTTGTAAATAGTATGTACGAACACTTGTGTTGTTAATATATGATATTTACTTCACATTCTGTATTTTTCTCTGTTAATTGTTTTATTTTCTTTACCACAAACCAATAGACATAAAATCCCTGGTTATCTGTATGTGACTCAAGCATGTATGTGGTGACATACAAGTGGATCATGTCTTGAGTGATAACCAAAATGGTCTATAGTAAATGGATAAAAGAGGGAAACCTTATCCTAGTAATGCTACGGATGCGGTTCGCTTTGTGGAATGGTCACAAGTGTTGTGACTTGTCACAGATGGTCTGATCCTGATCATTCGTGTTGGGGACATGCGAGCGGGGGCGTCCGATACAAAGAGTTTGTATAAGACCTGACCTCGAAGTGCTAATGTCTTGTTATATAACACTGTTCATGACAGAGACTTCACTTTACTAGGATGACCATAGGTAACATGACCTTAATCCTGAGTGAGTTGGGAACTCCTGCCATTGAGGGTGGTTCTTTGATTTGTATAGGTGCGAGTGGCCAGGTCGCTGATTCAAACCTACCATTTTGGGGATTCGTCTAATTTAGGAGCTGGGAACTCAGCTACATAAGATGGAATTCACTTCTTCCTTGAGGCAGGGATAAGTAGATAGATGGCTCCTTTAAGGGCTGATTCCAGGGCTTGAATGGAATGGCTTTACACACCTTCTCTTGGCCCGAGAGGTGTTCACACATAGTTGGACTATGTTTTATTATTTATTAGAGGAATCAGTGGTACTTAAGGAGTGAGATGTAACTACAGGGGCAAAATGGTAAATTGGCCCAGTTGTACCTACGAGCATCTGTGAAGGGTCATTGTACTCATGATTGGTTATATCCGATGGACACAAAAATATATCTGTGGTAAGAAGAGTTTAGTTTTGGTCTTTAGTGGAATCACTGATAGTTAACGGATGGTGGATCTCGTGGCTAAAGAGTTTAGTCAGCTATTCACGTACCATTAGAGCTTCGAGCCACAGGTCCATTAGGTCCCCTGGGTAGCAAGGATAAGGTCGAGAACCAGTGTTTGGGTTAATTTGAAATGTTCAAATTGACAAGAGGAAGTTCAATTATATATGATATAATTGGACTGGTTAATTATATATGATATAATTGGCTAAATGTATGAGATACATTATTTTGGAGGAAATTATATATAAATATGATTTATATCAAGTAGAGGCGAAAATACTATAATAAATATGTGATATCAAACTATAGCATATAAATATAATATGATTATATTAATTAATTGATTGATTGATTAGTTATATGATAATTAATCAATTCTTCCATGTTCGGACGTGGGTAGTGGAAAGCGTTGGTTATGGTAACAGACGGGTTAAAAATGAAAAGCATTTTAATTTTTCAAGTAGTGCATTCATTAATTTTGTCCGCCCAAAAGAATTAGTGAAAACGATCGCGAGAGCCTATACGATATTAGCTCTTCCGTCTAAACGATCGTCTACCTCACGATTTCTCTAAACGATCGTATATGTTTTTCCTAAATGATCGTTCATCTTTTCATACACGATCGTGTAGCTCTTCTATACAATAAGCACTTCCGCTATAATATAGCACAATATTATCTCCCACTTGCTTCCATCGGGTGTTGGTAGATCTGTTGGAGGGTTTCCGCTGCTTGGGGTTCTAAAGCTCGAAGACGTTCTTCAACTAGTATAAACCTTTTCCCTGTTATTTATTGTGTTCTGAGCATGCCGATAATTAGAATAATATGCATAACTGTATGTGTTGAATGTATATCTTTTGGATTTCGGTCACTGTGAAATCGAAGCGATCTGAATACGCTCATGGAACTCTCGATTTGAGATCCTTCAATTGGTATCAGAGCCAGGTTTCTGATACTGATTTCATCTATTGCAACGAAATGAAATATACATCATGATGGGTGCATTTCTACGTTGTTTTATTTGTGAAATCTGCTGTGGATGTGCCAGATTAATGGATGTTTTTAGGATGTTTAGCCTCGGTTTGTTTAAATCCTTTTACATTTGCGGTTGTTTGTAAAGGCTCCTGTGTTTTTGGGCATAAATAATCATTATCGAGTCTGTATTCAAAGTCCGTTTCAAGTTTTGAGTCGTTCGTCAAAATTCTGGGCAAAGGTTACGGCTCTTCGAGGAAGAAGACGTTCTAGGGTTGATCGCATCGTGCAAAAGATGTTCTACGCGATCGCTGTCCATCGCATCGTCAAGATGAAGGAGTACGCGATCGCAGTTGAACGCATCAGTTAAACGATGAGGAATGCGATCAAGAGTTGGTCGCATCGGGTTAACAATCGGGTACGCGATCGCTGTGTATCGTTTAATGCATATATGTGCTAGACGATCGTTTAGGTCAGCAAGGTTCATCGCTTAGTAACTGACTAAACGATCGTTTAGCATCACAAGGTAAATCGTTTACCAAGTTGCACGCATCGGTTAGACGATGAGACGCTCGCGCGCTAGGCGATCGTTTAGGTCCGCAAGCTTCATCGCTTAGTAACTGACTAAACGATTGTTTAGTAACTCAAGGTAAATTGTTTACCTTTCGTCGTGCTACACGATCGCATGGACGGTTAAGCTTCGCAGCCTCGTCGTCGTCTATGCGATTGTTTACTTTTGCTCCTATCATCTAGTGCGCGTTGAATGATTGTCTACCTACTGGAGTTTGCTACATGATTAAGACCACCTGGCGGTTCAAGACTCGGTTCGTCTATGAACCAGTTTGCTCGATGAAAAATGTAATAGATAGGGTTTTTCATTTCGGTTTTTGGTTAAAAGGCTCATCCCGGTCCATTAATCCTTTGTTTATTACATGAGATGTATGTTTTATATGTCATATGGTATGCACATATAGTAAATCCCATCTTAGGTTATGCAATGATCATGCATCATCTCTTTATTGTAATTGTTATAATCTAAAGAAGCATGATTTTAATTATGTAAGAGCATGCTCATGTATCATATAATATAAGAGTTATATTTATGCATGCATAAAAGGCATTGACATGCATCATCTTTATATTATAAATGTCATAGTATAAGGGTCAATGATAGCATGTTTGCTTGGTTATTACGCGTTATATAAAAGTTATATACATAGTAATGACCAGACATTGCATGAAGCATGACACATAGGTTACTTTATAAATGTTATAAATTCCTCGTTATACGCAATGTTTTTAGTTGTTTCTTTTTAAAAGTTAAAGAGAAATTAGAACTAAAAGAAATAAGAAAGACGTGCATGCTCACTTAGGTTTAATTCATGGTTTTAAAATGTTTAAAACTTGGATCACATAGACCTAAGATCATGGTTCTAATATGATTAGCAACCCTAAGGCTTTAATCTTTTAATCAGTTTAATAGGATTAAATTGGCTAATAAAATGTTAAAGTGTAGCAAATCTATCTATAAGGGACCTTTTGTTTAAGGCGGGTTCTGTCTAGGTTGGGGTATTTAAGTTGACGGAAACGTAACACCCCTATCTGGGAACTTACCTGGAAAGGTGAATTAGATAGATATGATGCATACATGCAAGTTAAGGACAATCCATTAAAGTGTTTAAATGTGACTACTTGAACTTGTTTATATTTCATAGACAAATGTTGTTTAGGAGCAAAGTTTAAAAAGATGACTTAGACTAAAATCAGTAGCCGGATTGTCTAGGTTAATGAATCCCTAGGTAGAACATTCAGTGGGAGGTACTTAGGGCATAAGATGTTTCACTTAAACCTTTCACTTTTCTCTTAAGTAGTCCACACCATGAGATCTATCCTTGGCCTTGCGGCACCTTTGGCGTGTCCCCCCAACGGATGGTGTTTGGGTAGGTCAATATCAAGGTGGATGGAGAGAATGTTCACAGTAAGTGGGAGCGAGAAGTACGACCGCATATCCCTCGGTCTCCCTCGTTAGGTTGAATAAAGTTGCTGCGCATCGCGTCGAGGCACCCTAGGAGTGTCCCCCTAAAGGATGGCAGTTTTGTGCGTTTTTTTATTTGGTCTCCTGTAAGAGGATAAGATAACTTAGTCTCTTGTCCTAATCTGTCTTTTCCCTACGGTAAGCGTATTAGGGCGGGACTCTG
>NC_052351.1:8902981-8904582 GCF_009727055.1 Benincasa hispida | reverse complement strand
GCGTCCACAAGTTGCTAAAGGAAAGTGTTTCCATTGCAACCAAGATGGACACTGGAAGAGGAACTGTCCTCGATATCTGAAGGAGAAGAAAGTAGCCATGGCTAAAGCCAAGGCGGATAAAGGTAAATGTGATTTACTTATGCTTGAAACTTGTTTAGTAGAGAATGATGATTCTGCCTGGATTATTGATTCAGGCGCCACTAACCATGTTTTTTCTTCTTTTCAGGGGATTTGATCTTGGCGACAGCTGGAGGCTGGTGAGATGACAATGCAAGTAGGCACCGGGCATGTCGTCTCAGCAGTGGCAGTGGGAGGACTCCAGTTAGCTTTATAGAGTAGGTTTCTTATTTTAAATGATGTATATATTGTTCCTGAACTAAAAAGGAACCTTATTTCATTAAGTGTTTATTGCAATGTAAATACACTGTTTCTTTTGATTTGAATAAAGCGTTTATTGATAAAGATGGTGTCTTTATTTGCACAGCAAATCTGGAATCGAATTTATATGTGCTAAGGCCGTTAGCCATTAATTCCCTCCATAATACTGAAATGTTCAGAACTTCCGTAACTCAATTAAAACGTCGACGAATTTCTCTAAAAGAAAATGCCCATCTTTGGCATCTACATTTAGGGAACATAAATCTCAATTGGATTGAGATATTAGTAAAGAATGGACTTTTAAGTGAGTTAGAAGAAAATTCTTTGCCAGTGTGTGAATCTTGCATTGAGAGTAAGATGACTAAACGACCTTTTACTGGAAAATGTTCTAGAGCCGAAGAGCCTCTTGAGTTAGTTCATTTTTACTTTTTTGGTCCTATGAATGTGCGAGCTCGAGGTGGCTATGAGTATTTTATCAGTTTTACTGATGATTACTCTAGGTACGAGTATGTTTATCTTATGCAACGGAAGTCTGAATCCTTTGAAAAGTTCAAAGAGTTCAAGGCTGAAGTTGAAAATGCACTGGATAGACGGATTAAAACACTTCAATCAGATCGAGGTTGAGAGTTTTTGGACTTGGCATTCCAGGACTATTTGATAGATCATGGAATTGTTTCCCAACTCTCAGCGCCAAGTACACCTCAGCAGAATGGTGTAGCTAGGACCTTGTTAGACATGGTTCGCTCGTTGATGAGTTACGCTTCCTTACCGGACGCATTTTGGGGTTTCATAGTGGAGACTGCGGTGTACATACTCAATTGTGTTCCCTCCAAGAGTGTTGGAAGAACACCTCTGGAGTTGTGGAACGAACGTAAAGCTAGTTTGCATCATTTCTGCATTTGTGGTTGCCTTGCACATGTGCTTGAAGCTAATCCCAAGAAGTTGGAACCATGATTGAGGTTGTGCTTCTTTATAGGCTACCCCAAAGGTACACGAGAGGGTTATTTTTATGATCCAATGGAAAATAGGGTGTTTGTTTCAACAAATTCTACTTTCCTGGAGGAGGATCATATAAGGGAGCCCAGTCCACGAAGAAAATTCGTGTTACGTAAACTTTCCAATGAAACTACTGAAACTTCAACAAGAGTTGTTGAAGAGCCTGCTACATCAACAAGAGTTGTTGATGGGAGTTCATCCAGTAGGTCGGTTCCACCTCAAGAGTT
>NC_052351.1:8879809-8902591 GCF_009727055.1 Benincasa hispida | reverse complement strand
ACCTTATAAGTTGTAAATGGATCTACAAGCGCAAACGAGGTGCTGATGGGAAGGTACAGACCTTCAAGGCTCGACTTGTGGCAAAGGGTTATACCCAGGTAGAGGGAGTCGACAATGAGGAGACTTTCTCGCCTATTGCCATGTTAAAGTCGATGTTCGCATGACACCCATGGGAAGAGTTAAGTCGCGAAGGAAACCTACTCGTACTTGGATGTTTGCATGACACCCATGGGAGCAAGCCAGAATGAAGGTAGGTTTCCAGGATCGACGCAATATGAAAAAAAGGAGAGAAAATAAGGATAAAAGACACAACTCTTCTGACCAGCAAAAGTCAAACTTGGCTGAAGATCAAGAGTTAAAGTTGAGATTGGTACATAATCGAAGTTAGATGCTCGCAAGACACCCGTAGAAGAAAGCCAAAACGAAGGATGTAACCATGATCAACATTCTCTATACGATGACGCAAACCAGGCCACCGCATAAAGACGCACTTCGTTGTTTTTGCAAGAATAGGTAAAACATTCTTCTTGAAAATAGAAGGGAACTTTGGGTAGAGGTTTGTTTTAGATGAGAATAAAGGAGAGCATATGAAGAATTGTTAAAGGATAGAAGGAACTTGCGGTGTTGAGTAATTTTGTAGAGGCGGAGCACTCGGAGTAGCCGATCGACGCAAAGTTAGGATGTGAGTTGAGTGGAATTGCCTTAGTCGAAGATATGCTTGAGGACAAGCATATATCTAAATTTGGGGGTGTGATAACTTGTAGAAGTACAAGTTATTTATGCTGTTTTATTTAGATTATGCAGCAAAAAGAAGGAAAAGTTGCGTCACTATAAAAATTGGCTTAGAAATACGAAAATTGTAAAGTGTCGTGAACACACCCACTAACCCCATTGCGATGGCGAAATAGATTGTCCAAGTCTTTGTTTTGTAGGAAATAGGTCACCACATGCATTAATTGCTTGAGGAAAAAATGTACAACGCATCTACAAAGCATGCGACAATCGATCAAGAACGGAAAAGATCAACGCAATTGCAGCGCATGCGACGATCGATCATGGATTCAAGTGATCAACGCATTTCCAACGCATGCGGCAATGAACAAGAGATCAAAACAACTACACCGCATACGACGATCGATCGAAGATGTGAAGAGAAACACATTCGCAAGGACTTCTGACGTGTACAACTCTCTGCTGTACGGTTATGAAAAATTGATCGTGGAGCAGAGCGAACATTTCTACTACGCCATTGCAAGAATTATCAGAATTACAAAGTGGAACCACTAATACAGAGAGCCAAGGTCTATAAATAGCTTCCTCGAATTCATTGTAAGGAGGCTGGTTTGAAGAGATATTACAGAGAAAATCCGGGAGAACGACGAGACAAGGCTGAAAGATGAGTCTCTGAGCAAGAAATTCTTTCCATTCCCGAAGAAGAAGCTCTATGCAAAAGATCACTTCGATCTGGAAAGCAAGCCTGAGAGGGAAGCTTTCCACTCCATTTCATCCACACGCCAGCAAGCACATCGTCTCCGATCGGGATCTGTGTCAAGACATTGACACTCTTTTCGTATTTGTGTCTATTCTTTCATTCATCTACTGTGTTCATCTTTCTTTAATCTTTCATTCACAATCATGTATCAAATGCTGATCTCTAGATTTAAATATTATTATCGTAATCATTATCATCTCTCTGTTCCTTTCCACACATTTATCATCCATTTTCTCCATCATATGTCATTAATCCCCTGAGTAAAGGGGAAGGATTAAGCGAGTGAGTTGATCCTTGTTAAGGAAATCGGTTAAGTTTAACTAAAGCATGCTCGACGGCATCTTCATCTGTAAGAGCAGAAGTGAAGATGTTATTCCGCCTATCGAGAGAAGGTTGGAAGAATGCATTAACTAAAGCGAGAAGAGTTTCCAGAGATGGAAACAACCTTGTGTTCATTACGTTCATCCCTGTTTCATCATAGACATATGGAAATGCGACCGATCACTGAAAGGTGTAAGCCAAGGGAAAGTGGAACCTTAGTTGCATCCTTAACGAGATTGACGTACTTGCGATGTCCTCTCCCTTAACTCATTCTTTTTCTAATTCATTCACAAGACTTGCCACCGCATTCATTAGATTCTTTTGCACAACTTTACAGCCAGTCCTCACCCTGTATCATTAGTAGTTTAGTCATTTACTTATCACCGCATTTTACTTTATTGCAATTTATTTACAATGCAATTTACTTTCATCGCAATTTACTTTTCTGCACAAACCAATTCTTTATTCTTTATGATCAACTGGTCGCTTATACCACATTAATATCGCAATAACAACAACAATCCCTGTGTTCGACCTCAAGTCAATCTGAGAAACTTGTGTTGGAATTATACTTGGTTCCAGTGCAAGAAAACTTGTGACACGCACTACATCAATGCATACTACGAAGCATTTAAGCATCATCGCATACGTCTAAAATGTAGTATCGCCCATATCTTTATCGTAAAGCAACTTGAGTGCATAGAGCATCATCATTTTCATTCATTAGTGCATAATAATACACATAGATAAAGATTACAAATTTAATATTACATGTTTTTGGCGCCATTGTCGGGGACAAGAGCTTAATTCATTCATATTCATCAAAGTGCATGCTTAACATAGCAGATACATATTTTTACCTTATCAAGTTTTTGGCATCGTTGCCGGGGACAAGAACTTGAATCATTCATATTCATTAAAGTGCATGTACATCAAATCACTATATTTTTATTGTTATCAAGTTTTTGGCGTCGTTTCTGGGGATTGGTAACATTTATTGTTGAATAGTTTAGTGGTATTTTGCAGAATAGATCTCTGCTGTACTGTCTATTTATCGTGGAGAGCAAGCTGACAGTTTATGAGTACTAGGACTGTTCCAGAATTCGAAGCCGACCCAGAGATCAAGCGTATTTTTCGCGCAAGAGCACGTCAGAGCCGAATTAGGCGAAGGAGAAACATGGCGAGTGATAATGATAGGCCCGAAGGAAATCAAGAGGTTAATCGGCCAGCGGAAGACCCTGTTTTCTTGCTGCCAACCGCAACATCTTGATGAGGAACTATGCGATGTCGAACTTATATGACTTCTTGCTCGAAATTTCAAGACCCACGGTTGAGAAGAATTCACGCTTTGAAATCAAGCCGGTCATGCTACAAATGATCTAAAATGCGGGACAGTTTGGAGGGATGCAAGATGAAGACCTGGACGTATATTTGACCAACTTCGTGGAAATGTGCAATATTTTCTCCATTCCTGGCGTTACTCTTGAGGGAATTAGATTATACCTCTTCTCGTACACACTGAGGGATGAGGCGAAGAGTTGGGCTCATTCTTTGGAGCCAAATGAAATTACTTCATAGGACCAGTTGGTAGAGCGGTTCATGAAGAAATTCTTCCCGATAGCCGTCAACGCAAAAAGACGGAGGGATGTGTTGAATTTTGAGTAAATGGAAAAAAAGACTTTCAGCCCCGCCTGGGTGCGATTCAGAAGATTGGTAAAGAACTATCCACACATCGGGATTCTCGATTGTGTTATGATGGAAACCTTTTACAACGACCTAGACTGATCAACGCAAGCTATTGTTGATGCCTCCGCAGCAAGAGGATTTATGGACAAGACCTACATTGCAACCAAGGTCATCTTGGATCACATTTCGCGAAACACAGATGACTGGGTAGACGATGGGTATAGGGGAAGAGGCCCAGAGAAAAGAAGAACATAAAATGCCATTTTACCAGCAGATACAATGACAACATTGGCCGCACAAATGGCCGCAGTGACCTCACTCCTCCAGACGATGGCAATAAATCAAGGAACCCTCTCTCAGGGTGCAGCGTAAACCAATGCGCTGGCACAAGTGGCAGTAATCAGCTATACACAATGCGGAGGGGGTCATTCAGCAAAAATGTGCCCATCAAACCCGCAATCAATGTACGCCATTCAGAATAACCCGTACAGCAACACATATAATATGGGTTGGTGGAATCACCTTAACTTCAGTTGGGGGGGGGGGGGTAACAACGATCAGGATAGCTAGAGGAATTCACAGAATACTCCAAGAATCGAGGAAATCCTCCAACTTTTCACCAGGGTCTGAATCAGAGTCACCAACAACAATCGCACAACCAACCTTCCACATCAAACACCTTTACAAATTCATCATCCTTGGAAGCCCTGTTGAAGTAGTACATCGAGACAAATGATGCGGTTATGCAATCACAGGCGTCTTCCATAAGGAATTTGGAGGTCCAAGTAGGGCAACTGGTAGCCAAGCTTTGCAATAGAAGACTGGGAACGCTGCCAAGTAATTTGGAAGCCCCCGGATCTCATGGGAAGGAGCAATGTCAGTAGTGACATTGCGCAAGCAAGTCTGACCGCCTACGGGGATGCGGATTGCTGTAACCTTGAAGAAATTTTTCTCAATCAGCATCCCTAACATCTATCTTTATCGCTTTCGTTACAGCTTTCTCTACTGTTTTCTTTATTGTGTTATTATGGCTTTCTTAAATTAGTCTTTACTGCTTTCTGAATTTACCTCTACTTCAATTCAAGTTACGTTAATTTCATGCTTTGTTAAATTTATTTACATTCCTCTCTTAGCATTTCGTTGTTCCTAATTGTAGTGAATGAATAGTAAAAAGAAAATGAACACCGCAACGTCTTACCAACTTAGTTTTGAAGATAAGTGTTGCGATTTTGATGAAAATAAAAATAAAAATAAAAAAAATAATAAAATAATAAACTTTAATAACATCCGGTATGCATTGCGATGACGGGTGTATCTTGCGCTGATAGATACACTTTACGCCCATCTTCCACAAATGCATTGCGTTGACAGTTTAGTTGCGCACGTATGTACACTGCGCCCGTCCTCAGCAAAAAATGCACTATGTCGAGGTACTGTTTCTCTTGGTAGAAATACCATGTGCCCGTCCTCCAGAAATGTGTTGCGATGAGGGGTATGTTGTGCTAATGCATACGTTGTGCCCTTCCTCCGCAAACATGCATTTGCGGTAACGGATGCATTGCGTTGATAATTAACATTACGCCTGTCCGAATAAAATAAAATGATAAAATTTTTTCGAGAGAGTAGTCGAATCATTTAAGATTCCAAGTGAATTATGACTTAGTAGACGAAAGGACGTCCTTTCTGCTAAATCATAATGGGAGGGGTGCGGCGGTAGGCTTTTTTAGAATATCGAAGTCTGCGACGTAGAGATTGCGTTGGGCCCATAAAGGCCTAACCTATAAATCTCACCTCCTTCAACCGAGGAGTTTATTTGAATCTCTTGCAAAAGAAACCTTAAAATTTCCTCTGCATACCATACCCTTCCGATTCCCTTCCTTAGACCAAAATTTTCTTAACTCTTTCACTCAACTGAAACCATGGCCGGACAATCTTCACACTTATCTTCCCTACCATCATCGCCTTCCCAAGCCCCCGTCACCGCATAGAGGCGGCATTCCTCGCTGCTAGCCATTGCCTCACTGCCCAGCCCAAGCCTTCCCAAAGAATCGCTGGAAAACTCTAGCGAAAGACCTCTGTAGCCAAACCCCTCACCATCCGAGAGCAAACTGAAGAGAAGAGACGACAAAGAGGTATTTGGGAGCATTTTGAGTAATATGGAAAGAGAGGGGGGGCTACCGAAAGCTGGAGTTGTAAACCAGCCCCTGCCTTCAGAGGAGGAAATGGCGGAAGCTTCGCGGAGAATGGCCCTAGCCACTACGGATTCTAAGGAGACTATTCCAACAGACTCCAATGAGGGACCCATCAGGGTCATTTTGGAGGTTGTAGGAGTAAAAAAGCAGCCAGGGACGACCGAAGGGAAGAAGAAGAGAAAAAGTAAAGAAAAATGGGTGGAAGAAGATGAAGCTGCCCAACCAAAGAAGGAGAAGAAAGAAAAGAAGAAGTGTTAAAAGAAACAGCGCAGGTGGGAAGAGAAGCGCCTGAAGAAAGAGAAGAAAAGGAAGAGGGCGAAAATCCCATATTTTGATGGAGAATCAACCACCGCAAGGGTGGAAGAGGGGATGTCAACGCAAGCCAAAGCATTAGCACAACCTCAAGTTTCATCACCGCATATCAGAATGGTTGCATCTGAAGATAAAGAAGATATTGACATCACCCCTCTTATGCGGTGTCGCAAGGTGAATACGCCGCAAGGGTCCACAAGTGACCCATTATTCTTTCAATGCATAGTAGAAGAAGAGGAGAGGAGAAAAAGAGAAGTAGAGAAGAAGCAAGAAAAGATGTGACTTGCGCGCCAATTCATCATATTAGGTGATTTGGCCAGAAAACTGCACGATGAGGACGTACGCCATGACAACGCAAGGGCAGCAGAAGAAGAAAGACGAAGGATCGAGGATGAGCAACACATTTTGCTTGCCTCGGAGCAGTTTGAGAGAGAAATGAGAGAAGAAAAAGAAGAAGAAAAGAAGAGGAAGAAGGAGAAGGAAAAATGACGCAAAGCAAATGTGCAGCGCGTCAGAGAGAGGAAGAGAAAAGAAGTGGAAGATTGGAAAACGGAACAAGAAGAGCAACGCAAGGTTAGGGAATGCAAACAAAAAAAAAAATCCCGCCTTGCGTCCGCTTAAGACAAGGGCAAAGCTAAAGTTGAGAGCAGCGAGCTTGCGTCGACTAGGAGAGCCCATCAACAAAGAAAGAAAATGATGATATGATGATGGAAATGGGTTTCTTCCCTGCATTGACGCTACTACCGGATCTGATCACGAGTGTAATTTTGGAACATGGGTGGGAAACTTTTTGCCAATGTCCATCCATAGTTATTCCTGTAGTAGTGAGGGCCTTCTATCACGGTCAGCTCCTTAACACCGAAGATCGGTGATCATAGAAGGGAGGGTAGTGTCATTTAGCGCAAAGGACATCAATGAGCTATACAAGTTGAAGAACCTCCCGGAAGCACCGAGTAACAAGATAATTGATGATCCTGAAGAAGAGCACATGGAGGATGCACTGAAGGTATTAATGCAACCGGGCATCAAGTGGTCGGTATCATTAACAGGCATTAAGACCCTCGCCTCCAACAAGCTGCTCCCAGAGGCACGACTTTGGGTATATTTGGTGAAACGGTGACTCATCCCAACAACACATGACAAAACAATCTCAAGGGATCGAGTCATGGTCGCATAATGCATCGCGCGAGGCATTTTGATTGATTTAGGCCAGCTGATTATGAAGCAGATCCAAGGCTTTGTTGGCCATGTGAGAGGCCAATACTTCTTTCCGTAGACGATTTCGAGCCTCTACCTCTCTGTGGGCGTAGGCATTGAGAAGAGCCTATGCTTGAAGTTCACGGCCTCATTCATACGAAGATCCTGAGAATGCTTCTCAAGGACTCCCCACATTGCTGTGAGCTTCCAGCCAAAAGACCCCTCATAGATCTGAATGTACCGCAACAACCCAAACCAAAGAAGCACCGCCGCAATGATAAAGGAAAGGAAAAAGTCCAAGAACAATCACCGCAAGAGCAAACCCAATTACCCTTGGACCCTTTGCCTTTAATCATTTTCCCACCGAGCCCTCCAATTGAACCCCTTTCCCCTCTTCCAGAAAAATTTACAAACCTCCTTCTTGCTCCAGATTCTAACCCTGCATCTCCAGCAGCATCCCCCCACCATCCATCACCACCTCACTTTTCACCCCCATCACCACATGTTGATGACCCACATGGTTTGGGAGCAGGCCCTTCCGCTCAACCTCAAACCAATGTTGGTGAAACATTAACAACGCAACCCACCATCGCATCCCTTGTTACTGACTTAGCAAAAATGCGTTCCTTCTTTTCTCAACAATTTAACTTCTTCCGCCAAGTAACAACAGAGTTGCAAGAGAGCAATGTAGAGTTGCAATGCAACAATACAATGGTGCGAAAGGCGATGGTTAATATTCAACGCAATATCTTTACCATTCGCTTGAATCAAAGACAGATGGTAGAGTGCAACCATGAGTACTTCAATTTCCTAACAGCATATCCTCATGGACACATGGTGCCTCCGCATCTACAGTAACCTCTGCAATTTCAATAAGCGCCTTAACGAGCTCCTCCGCAACATCCTCCTCCTCAAGACCCCCTGCCGTAACTTTAAATTTGAGGGTGTGCCACCTTCTTCGCAATTCTGCAATTTTTTTGTGGCCATTCATTCATTTTTTTTTTTATATATATAGAAGCTATACCTTCTATTCTTTTGTACATGCTACAATTTTGTGTTGCGATAGTGATAATTCTTTGTATACTTAGACAAATTTTATACAACAGAGTAATTATTCTTTCCATATGCGTTAGCCTCTTTACTTTTATCATCCTTTGTCAATTATTGCGGTAATTCTTGTATTTTCTTTTGTGTTGTTAATTCCGCTACCATGATGAATAGTATGCATACCCTTAGCGATATTTCTTCATACATTGCACTTTTTGACTAACACTTAAACAATTCATCGCAATAGCTCTACTTTACCTTCTCTTTTTCAAGACTTTGCTCAAACCTTCTTTTCAAAATTTTGGCTAAGTGTTTTGTCTTTTATGTTAAAAAAAACGCAATGAGAACCTTGCGCATCTCTAAATTTGGGGGTGGGGAAGATCTGAGCAGAAGCGATCAAGCGAATGCAATCATATCAGGTAAATGCGTTGATTATCATCAAAATAAAATCGTAAAAAGTCTGATGTCAGCTCAAGGGAAAACCCCAACCTGATAAGAGTTAAGTTGTGAAAGGAACCTGCTCGTAGTTGGATATTCACATGACACCTATGTGAACAAGCCAGAACGAAGGTAGGTTCCAGGATCGACGCAATATGAAAAAAAAAGAGAGAAAATAAGGATAAAAGAGACAACTCCTCTGACCAGCAAAAGTAAAACTTGGTTGAAGATCAAGAGTTGAAGTTGAGATTGGTACACAAAAAAAGTTGGATGCTCGCATGACACCCGTGTAAGCCAAAAAGAAGGGTGTAACCATGATCAAAATTTTTTATACGATGACGCAAACCTGGCCACCGCATAAAGACGCACTTCGTTGTTTTTGCAAGAAGAGGTAAAAAATTCTTCTCAAAACTAGAAGGGATCTTTGGGTAGAGGTTTGTTTTAGATGAGAATAAAGTAGAGCATGTGAAGAATTGTTAAAGGATAGAAGGAACTTGCAGTGTTGAGTAATTTTGTAGAGGCAGAGCATTCGGAGTAGCTGATCGACGCAAAGTTAGGATGGGAGTTTAGAAGAATTGCCTTAGTCGAATATATGCTTGAGGACAAGCATATATCTAAATTTGGGGGTGTGATAACTTGTAGAAATACAAGTTATTTATGCTGTTTTATTTAGATTATGCGACAAAAAGAATGAAAAGTTGCGTCGACAGTATAGAAATTGGCTTAGAAATAAGAAAATTGTAAATTATCCTAAACACACCCACTAACCCCATTGCGATGGCGAAATGGAATGTCCAAGTCTTTGTTTTGCAAGAAATAGGTCACCGCATGCGTTAATTGCTCGAGGACAAAATGTACAACGCATCTACACAGCATTCGACAATCGATCAAGAACGGAAAAGATCAACGCAATTGCAGCCCATGCGACGATCGATCATGGATTCAAGCAATCAACACATTTCCACCGCATGCGGCAATGAACAAGAGATTAAAACAACTACACTGCATGCGGCGATCGATCAAAGATGTGAAGAGCAATGCATTCGCAAGGACTTCTGACGTGTACAACTTTCTGTTGTACGGTTATGACAAATTGATCGTAGAGCGTACATTTCCACTACGCCATTGCAGGAATTATCAGAATTACAAAGTGGGACCACTAATACAGAGAGCCAAGGTCTATAAATAGCTTCCTCAAATTCAATGTAAGGAGGCTGGTCTGAAGAGACATTACAGGGAAAATCCGGGAGGACGACGAGATAAGGCTGAAAGGTGAGTCTCTAAGCAAGAAATTCTTTCCATTCCCGAAGAAGAAGCTCTGTGCAAGAGGTCACTTCTATCTGGAAAGGAAGCCTGAGAGGGAAGCTTTCCATTCCATTTCATCCACATGCTGGCAAGCACAATGTCTCCGATCGAGATCTGTGTCAAGACATTGACATTCTTTCCGTATTTATTTCTATTCTTTCATTCATCTACTGTGTTCATCTTTCTTTAATCTTTCATTCACAATCATGTATCAAACGCTGATCTTTAGATTTAAATATCATTATCGTAATCATTATCATCTCTCTACTCTTTTCCACACATTTGTCATCCATTTTCTCCATCATGTGTCATTAAACCCCTGGGTAAAGGGGAAGATTAAGCGNTGAGTCTCTAAGCAAGAAATTCTTTCCATTCCCGAAGAAGAAGCTCTGTGCAAAAGGTCACTTTTATCTGGAAAGGAAGTCTGAGAGGGAAGCTTTCCATTCCATTTCATCCACAGGCCGACAAGCACAACGTCTACGATCGGGATCTGGGTCAAGACATTGACACTCTTTTCGTATTTGTTTTTATTCTTTCATTCATCTACTATGTTCATCTTTCTTTAATCTTTCATTCATAATCATGTATCAAACGCTGATCTCTAGATTTAAATATTATTATCGTAATCATTATTATCTCTCTGTTCCTTTCCACACATTTATCATCCATTTTCTCCATCATATGTCATTAATCCCCTGGGTAAAGGGGAAGGATTAAGCGAGTGAGTTAATCCTTGTTAAGGAAATCGGCTAAGTTTAACTAAAGCATGCTCGACGACATCTTCACCTGTGAGAGCATAAGTGAAGACGTTATTCCATCTATCAAGAGAAGGTTGGAAGAATGCGTTAACTAAAATGAGAAGTATTTCTAGAGATGGAAACAAATTTGCGTTCATTACGTTCATCCCTGTTTCACTATAGACATATGGGAACGTGGCCGATCACTAAAAGGTGTAAGCCAAGGGAAAGTGAAACCTTAGTTACGTCCTTAAGGAGATTAACGAACTTGTGATGTCCTCTCCCTCAACTCATTCTTTTTCTGATTCATTCACAAGACTTACCGCCATATTCATTAGATTCTTCTGCACAACTTCATAGCCAGTCCTCATCCTATCATTATTAGTTTAGTCATTTACTTATCACCGTAATTTACTTTATCGCAATTTATTTACAATGCAATTTACTTTTCTGCACAAACCAATTCTTTATTCTTTATGATAAACTGGTCGCTTATACCACATTAATATCACAATAACAACAACAATCCCTGTGTTGAACCTCAGGTCAATCTGAGAAACTTGCGTTGGAATTATACTTGATTCCAGCGCAAGAAAACTTGTGACACGCACTACATCAACGCATACTATGAAGCATTTAAGAATCATCGCATACACCTAGAACATAGTATTGCGCATATCTTTATCGCAAAGCAACTTGAGCATATAGAGCATCATCATTTTCATCCATTAGCGCATAATAATACACATAGACAAAGAATACAAATTTAACATTACAAGTTTTTGGCGCCGTTGCCGAGGTCAAAAGCTTGATTCATTCATATTCATCAAAGTGCATGCTTAACATAGCAGATACATATTTTTACATTATTAAGTTTTTAGCGCCGTTGCCGGGGACAAGAACTTGAATCATTCATATTCATCAAAGTGCATGTATAGCAAATCACTATATTTTTATTGTTATCAGCTACGCTTTGTGCATAGTCAGTCGGTATCAGTCTAACCCAAGCTAGGGTCACTGGACCACAGTGAAGAACATCCTCAAGTATCTTTGAAGAACGAGGGACTACGTGCTCGTGTATGGTTCGAGGGATTTGATCCTTACAGGATACACAGATTCTGACTTTCAGACTGATAAGGACTTTCGCAAGTCCACATCAGGGTCAGTTTTTACTCTTAACGGAGGAGCTGTAGTATGGCGAAGTACTAAGCAAGGGTGCATCACCGACTCCACTATTGAGGCGGAGTACGTAGTGGCTTGCAAAGCTGCTAAGAAGGTCGTCTGGCTGAGGAAGTTCTTAATAGACTTGGAAGTTGTTCCAGATATGTCTAGGCCCATTACCCTCTATTTTGATAATAGTGGGGCAGTGGCGAACTCCAAGGAGCCAAGGAGTCATTGACACGGTAAACACATAGAGCGGAAGTATCATCTGATCTCCGAGATAGTGCATCGAGGGGACGTGATCGTCACGCAGATTGCTTCGAAGCACAATGTTGCTGACCCGTTTATAAAGGCTCTTATGGCTACAGTGTTTGAGGGTCACCTACGGAGCATGGGTCTACAGGATCGCCCGCGGCTGGACTTGGGAAAGTGGGAAATTTTCTTGTACTAGGCTTTTATGCCCTAGTTTATTGTTTTGTACTAAGTTTTTGTACTTCGCTTTAGGACAAATAGAGGATTGTTGGGGTTGATTCCCTAAAGTTTCGTGTCCTGTAGTTTGTAAACAGTATGTACGAACATTTGTGTTGTTAATATATGATATTTACTTCATATCTTGTATTTTGCTCGGTTAATTGTTTTATTTACTTTACCACAAACCAATAGACATAAAATCCCTGGTTATCTGTATGTGACTCAAGCATGTATGTGGTGACATACAAGTGGATTATGTCTTGAGTGATAACCAAAATGGTATGTAGTAAATGGATAAAGGAGGGAAACCTTATCCTGGTAACACTATGGATGCGACCTGCTTTGTGGAATGATCACAAGTGTTGTGATTTGTCACAGATGGTCTGATCCTGATCATTCATGTTGGGGACATGCTAGCCGGGGTGTTCTAATGTTTCGTTATATAACACTGATGACATGTAGAAATGCATGTCATCTTAGGCCTTTTATTTAGAACTATGAGGACTGTTAAGCAGAATATGCGGCAATTATGTTAGGAATTCATGATAAAATAAGCTTGTGTCGTTCAGCATGATGAATTTCGACTGACCCATTATTATGCGTTCAATGTTCTATTTTATTAGCTAACGCAGGAAGTGGACGCAAATGTAGAAGCCAAACTACTGCATAGATGATTGCATGTAGAGAAACTCTCCATCGCAAAGGCGAACGCATTCGATCAACGCATGGGTATTCTGGTAATCAGCCGCATGCGTCCATCGCATAATAGTTGCACTCGTCAAGCGATTGCGGTTATCGTGTCGAAGTTGTGGTATTAAGCGAATCTCTTATACACATCTAGATGTGTATAAGAGCACTGCATGATTGTGGCTACACGATAACGCATACTAATGGGATCAACGCAAGGTTGGTGGAATGAACTCATCAATGCATATCTCGGACAAATCAAAGGATGATGTTGACATTTCACCTACCACGTCGTTAGCAGCAGAGACTCAGAAAGGACTAAACGCGCCGTGAAGGTCAGAATCAGAGCAGTCCATTAATGTAGTCGGTGATCCAAGCTCTATATAAAGAAGCTGATGAGAAAAATTTCAACTCATCCAAGGTTTTCACCTGAGGTTCGCCTTAGAGCGGATCCTTATGATCCAGACAAATGTGTAAGAAGAAGTTTTAGAGTTCTTCACCTCCTTCATCCATTCTGTGTGACGACCAGAGCCTTCGACCGGAGCTAGATCTCGCGAGAGTCAGCTTCTCCGCCCATCCATGGCACCACCGACAGCCTTGACGCACATCCGCTAGAAGCAAGTCATTGCTTCCAGCCGGTCATTTCATTTTCTCTTCTTTTCTTATATTGTATTATATTACATTTTGTGATTAAGGAATTAATACATGATGTGTTCAATGCATTTCTGTGTTTCCTTCGACTCCATCTCCATCTTTTTTACTTAGAATCTTTAACTTTCATTGCATCACTAAGTTAGATTGCTAGAGTATCGCATACTTAGTCATGTGGATTAGGGATATGAAGCATGTAGCAAACCATCGAGAGGTTTGCGTTGCATGATTGTGTGAGTAAACCTTATTTGCTTAGTGTGAAGCTGTAGCTACGCCTGTCTATAGGCGGATGCAATGCTTGTGTATGAGTAAAGTCAGCAACAACTAACTGCCTGGGAGGGTAAGTGGTTGGCCGTATTAAGCAATGTAAGCTATTGTTCACTAGAGATAGGAATAATCTTATGTTAGCAAAGTTTATGCGGTTACCTTGTCTTATGAGCGCTTCATTCATCATTTAAGCATACTCGAGAGAGTAGTCTAAAATCCAAATCTAAGACTCAAGAGAGCGGATTGGAATACATAAGAAAGAATGGAAAACTTAGAGATAAGCTCTGTTTGCTATTACACAACGTATGCACCCTGCGGAAAGGATGTTGCGTCCAGGAAGTAGGATTTGGTGGTATGCAGCTATCATGCTCATGCGGCGAGAGCACGTGAGGGGGTTATGGAGGTTAGGCAGGCATAGGCTTCCCGGCACTATCGCAGGTACATTACATACGTCCTAGTGTTAGGCTCGAATGTGTGTAACATGATCGCATGGCTTGCGTTGACTAAGGTTGCCCTTGCGGTCACTCTTAAGTATTGCAATGAATACATCTCCTGATTTTATCTATTTTTCCATCAATTTACTTACTGTCAATAGTTGTCGTGTCTCTACCTCTCATTCATATTCTCATTGCGTTTTCTGTTAGTTAGGAGTAGGAGTAGTGTTAGTATAGAAACCCCATCAATCATTCTTTTATTCAACCGTCACATGCACATTACCGCATACGCCTAGCTACAAGTCCCTGAGTTTGACCTCGAATCACCTGAGAAACTTGCGTTCGCATTATACTTGGCATGAGCGCAAGAAAACTTGTGACAGGAATGCATGTCATCACATACATTTGTTAACGCAAAGTTATTCCAATGCATGACCATGACGCATGATAATCAACGCATACATTAAGAACATGCATCGCATATTGCATCCACAAAATTTTAGTTGTCAAGTAATTGATATCTAATTTCCCATCATCAAACACCATTCATGATAGAGACTTCACTTCACTAGGATGACCATAGGTAACATGACCTCAATCCTGAGTGTGTTAGGAACTCTTGTCATTGAGGGCGGTCCTTTGATTTGTATGGGTGCGAGTGGCCAGGTCGTCGATCTAAACATACCATTTTGGGGATTTTTCTGATAAGGGAGCTGGGAACTCAGTTACACAAGATGGAATTCACTCCTTCCCCGAGGCAGGGGTAAGTAGATAGATGGTTCCCTTAAGGGCTGATTCCGGAGCTTGAACCATGTGGCGTCACACACTTTCTCTTGGCCCGAGAGGTGTTCACATATAGTTGGACTATGTTGTATTGTTTATTAGAGGAATTAGTGGTACTTAAGGAGTGAGATGTAACTACAGGGGCAAAACGGTAAATTGGCCCAGCTGTACTTACGAGCATCTGTGAAGGGTCATCGTACTCATGATTGGTTATATCTGATGGACATAGAAATATATCTGTGGTAAGAAGAGTTCAGCTGTTGGTCTTTAGTGGAATCACTGACAGTTAACGGATGGTGGATCTCGTGGCTAAAGAGTTTAGTCAACTATTCACGTACCATTGGAGCTTCGAACCACAGGCCCATTAGGTACTTTGGGTAGCTTGGATAAAGTCGAGAACCAGTGTTTGGGTTAATTTGAAATGTTCAAATTGACAAGAGGAAGTTCAATTATATATGATTAGATATAAATATGAGAAACATTATTTTGGAGGAAATTAGATATAAATATGATTTATATCAAGTAGAGGAGAAAATACTATAGTAGATATGTGATATCAAATTATAGCATATAAATATAATATGATTATATTAATTAATTAATTAATTGATTAATTATATGATAATTAACCAATTCCCCCACGTTCGGATGTGGGTAATAGGCAACGATGGTTATGGTAACCGGTGGGTTAAAGATGAAAATCGTTTTCATTTTTGAAGTAGTGCATTCACTAATTTCGTCCGCCCAAAAGAATTAGTGAAAACGATCGCGAGAGCCTATACGATAGTAGCTCTTCCATCTAAACGATCGTCTACCTCACGATTTCTCTAAACGATCACGAGGGCCTATACGATAGTGGGTAGTGAACAGAAATGCACGTTATTACAATGCTAAGTTATTAAACAATGAAGGTTTGCGTTGATAAAATATATATAATTGCGTCCAAAAAGCATTAAGTTCATAATATTGCGGTCGCAGGTGTCCATCACATGAAAATAGTTAACTTATGTATTTTTGTGCAGAATATGCATTAATGCAAGGCGGAAAATGCAATCACAAGAAATCAATGGTTGAACGCAGCGTTACCGCAAGGCTTTGCGATGATTTGCGCTCGTAATTATCTGCTCAAGAAGGATTGCCGCATAGAGCCGGCACAACTTGGTGGGCGCATCTAGGTGAAAAGCATAATAAATCACGATGGGACAGAAAGCTGATGACGGTCGATTCCGAATTAAGTTGACAAGCCGCTAACGAACTACTGTAGCAAGTACACTGAACTTTTCGGTGAAAAATATTCGACGCATCAAACAGAGAATTAATGCCATCCTATAAGTGCAATCATAAGAGAGAAGCAGCTTTTCACCCTGAAGCTCTATAAATACCGAAGGCAACCGTCAGTGAAGAAGTTTGTAACGTCAGATAATTTTCCCTTAGATAGAATTAGCCTTTGTTTTTCTATTAATTCGAAGGCGGAGCGAGAGAAGGGAAGAGACGCTAGAAGATCGCTTTGGTCAGCTTGAGAGAGAACCCAGAGGCATGGAAAAGGGGAGAGAGACCCAACTCTCGCAAGAGGGAGACTATCTTTTGAATAGAGTAGAGAAGAACAGTGTAAAAAGCCTTACGAAGCAAGAAATTGCTACCAGGCTCTTTATTCTCATTTCGCATTGTTATTTTGTATATCAACTCTATATCTATAAAATGGAACTTGCTTATCTGCATCTGTTCACTCTCTTAAAAGCACGCATGAGTAGGTAAATCTATTGAATGGGTTGAGAAGAACTAACCTAACATGACCTAGGATCTTCATCGCATGCGATTGTCTTGTCTTATGTTGCACCTAACACCCCTTTAGAGCTACTCGAGAGAGAGTCTAAAGAAAGAACCTAAGACTTGAGAGAGCTAGGTTAGAATCTAGACTCGAGAGAGCAAGATTAGATCTGCATAAGGAAGAGATAGGGACTTAGAGATAAGCTCTGTTTGCCAACATGCATCGCATGCATCCAGAGATAGGTTATGATATTATGCGGTCGCGTTGTTTGTGTGTGTGTCATTTGTCATCGCATAAAGAAGAATAGAGGCTTATGTGTAGGTCCTATAGACTTATCGCATATATCGCTTGCGTTCTATAACTAGAAGTCGTAACATTTGCGTTGAGAGATGATTTGCTATTGTATGTGTGTTGCATGATCGCATAACATGAACGCATCCTAAGAAGTGTTAGTTGAACCCTTTCTCAACCCGTTTCCCGCATATTTATCGAATCTTCCGTATTATCAACTCTTGTCTTAACTCCGCCACATACTTTTATTACCGCATACAACAACGCAAGAACAACTCTTGAGTTATTGGTTACCACAAAGTCTTCATAAAAATTATCACTGCATACCGTTTTTCTTAGTCCCTGAGTTCGACCTTGGACTTGCCAGGAAACTCAGTAGGATTTATACTTGGATTTTGCTGAGAAAACTTGTTGCAAAATGCATTCCCATCATCGCAATTCATTTCATAAAATCATTGTATAAAATAACGCATCAAGTTTTTGGCGTCGTTGCCGGGGACTTCGACAATTCATTATGCTAACGGTAATTTTTCTAATTTCTTTGCAGCTCTCGATCTCTGGTGTATTACGACCTCGAGATTGAAAAGAATCTTCGACGAAGATTGAGACATAGCCGCCAACAACAACAAGTAGATAAAGACGAAATGGCAGAGCAGCCCGAAAACAGAGTACCAAATGAAAACAATGTCATGGCGAATCCAATCCTATTGGCAAACGATCGTAATAGGCCCATTCGGGACTATGCATCACCAAACCTCTATGATTTTTCCACAGGAATGATGAAGCCTGCCCTTGATGGATCCTGATTTGAAATGAAACCGGTGATGCTGTAGATGATCCAGACTACTGGGAAATTTGGAGGAAGGCGTGGCTAGTACCTGCACGCCCATCTCCCGAGCTTTATGGAAATCTGCAACACTTTTGGTTCCCGAATATCTCTACTAAAGTAGTTCGACTAACTTTGTTTCCATTTTCTCTGTGTGATCAGGCACGAAAATGGGTGTACTCTCTCGAATCGAGGGAGATTACTTCTTGGGAACAGATCGTAGAGAAGTTTATGAAGAAATATTTCCACAACTGAGAATACCAAAAGTAGAAAATTAATATCCAATTTTATGAATCGCACAGCGATGTTTGGGCGAGGTTTAAGAGGCTGGTAAGGGACTATCCACACAACAGATTACCATACTGCTTGCAAATGGAGATCTTTTATCATGGACTAAACCCTGCTTCGCAGACCGCTGCCAATGCGGCAGCCACTGAAGGTCTGCTAGACAAAACATATGACGAGGCCAAGAACATTCTTGATCGCATCTCTAAAAATAAAAAAGACTAGAGAGAGAGCGATCAGATTGAGAATAAAGGATAATGACGCAAACAATGGTGCTATCGCATCACTTCAGAGTCAGATGACTGCGATGATGACCTTGATATAGGAAATGGCAATCAACCGCTCAACACCGCATAGTGGGCAAGTGAACGTAATCAATCAAACTGCCGCAAGGTGTGCGACTTGCGGTGAAGGGCATGCAATGAAGGAATGCCCGCAAAACCCGCAGTCTATTTATTTTGTGAAGAATAATCTATTATCTAATACGTATAACCCTGGGTGGAGAAACCACCCCAACTTTGTGTTGAAAAATCAGCAGCAAAATTTCCAATCAGTGGCGCAAAAAGAAGGGCCACCCGGATTTTTCCCGCGGAATAACGGTCGGACGAGTAATCAAGCCAGCAGCTCACAGACGCCGCAATCTTCCTCCTTGGAAATCTTGTTGAAGCAATATATCGAGAAGAACGAAACTGTGCTTCAAAACCAGGCGACGTCTATCCACAACCTGGAACTACATATGAGCCAGATTGGGAACGAGCTTAAGAATAGACTGCAAGGGGCCCTGCCGAGTTCAACAGAACTCCCACGCAACCCAGGGGGTACGGGTAAAGAGAAATGTCAAGTCGTGACATTGTGGAGTTGAAAGACTGTGGTAGGGGAGAAGAAGAAGCCTAGTCGAACTGCTCCAATTGTGCTAGAACCTGAGATTGCGGTGACTCAAGAAGAAGAAGGAGAAAAAAAGCAATAGAGCCAGAGATTGCGTCCATCTCAGAGCCAAAGGAACAGGGGACCGTGAGAGTACAGTTGCCACGCTTCCCATAGAGACTAAAAAAGAAGAAGAATGACGAGGTACAGTACCAACGCTTCATGACTATATTAAAACAATTGCATATTAATATTTCGTTCACTGAAGCGATTGAGGAGATGCTCGCATATGCGAAGTTTCTAAAGGATATGGTTACCAAGAAGAGAGGCACTGGTAAGTTGGCCACGGTGGTGTTGACGTAGAGCTCGAAATCTATAACCCCACCGAAGATGCGCGAGCCTTGGAGTTTTACTATACCTTGTTCCTGTCTCTTATACACATCTAGATGTGTATAAGAGACAGTTGTACATCGGGCAAGCGTTATGTGATCTTGGAGCCAACATCAACTTGATGCCTCTGTCAATATTTAAGCAGCTGAATGTTGGGCAACTTATGCCCACGACAGTGACTATCCAATTAGCCGATAGATCTCTGGTGCATCTAGAGGGGAGGGTGAAGGACGTGCTAGTCACAATCGAAAAATTTATATTACCAGCCGACTTCATCATCTTGGACTATGAAACCGAGAAGGATGTGCCCATCATCCTGGGGCGACCATTTTTATCAATCGATCGTGCTCAGATTGATGTGTACAAAGGAGAGATCATCTTGAGCGTGAATGGACTGAAGCTCAAGTTCGACATCATCCATGCCATGAAGTATCCTGACAAAGAAGACCTGAATGAATGTGACGACGACCAGATTTTGAATGAAGAAGAGAATCCTGAAGACGAAAGCGAAGGTGAGGATGCGCGCGCATCTATTGTTGCATGTAATGCGATCATAGAAAAAACAAACAAGGAAGATGAGATGATCGCAACCTAAGAAGAAGAGCCGACAGTGAATGGAGAAAGAAAAACAATGCAACCGTCCTTAAAACAACCACCATTACTAGAGCTGAAGACCCTGCCTAACCACCTAAAGTATGCGTTTCTGGGGCAAAATGAAAAGGTACCGGTAATTATTTCCTCTGAACTTAATGAAGATCAAGAGAATGCGCTGCTGAGCATTCTGAGAAAATATGTGAGAGCGATTGGTTGGACGCTCACAGACATTCGAGGAATTAGCCCCGCATACTGTATGCATAGAATTCGTCTCGAAGAAAACCACAAAAGATTAATCAAACATTATTGCAGACTCAACCCTGCGATGAAAGAGGTTGTAAAGAAGGAAATAATCAAGTGGTTAGATGCGGGCATCATTTATCCTATAGCAGACAACACGTGGGCCAGCCCCGTGTAGTGCATGCCGAAAAAAGGTGGGATGACGGTAGTCCCTAATGCAAATAACGAGCTGATACCACAAAGAACCATCATCGGATAGCGTATTTGCATGAACTACTGCGAGCTGAATGCAGCAACGAAGAAAGATCATTTCCCTTTACCTTTCATTGATCAAATGTTGGATCGACTAGCTAAAAATGACTTTTACTGCTTTTTGGATGGGTATGCCGGTTATCATCAGATTATGATTGCCACTGAAGATCAGTACAAGACCACATTCTCCTACCCGTATGGAACTTTCTCTTTTTGCCGCATGTCGTTCGACCTCTGCAATGCGCCGAGCACTTTCCAAAGGTGCATGATGACCATCTTTTAAGAATATCTTGAAGACTCGGTAGAAATATTCATGGGCGACTTCTCTGTATATGTGCACACATACGAAGTCTGTCTTGCCAACTTGGAGAAGACATTGAAAAGATGTAAGGAGACGAACCTTGTACTTAACAGGGAGAAATGCCATTTTATGGTGAAGGAGGGCATAGTGCTGGGGCATAAGGTATCTATGGACGGGTTGGAGGTGGATAAGGCAAAAATTGAAGCAATTGAAAAACTTCCACCTCCAACAAGTGTAAAGGCTGTAAGAAGTTTCTTGGGGCATGCCAGATTTTACAGACGTTTTGTCAAGGACTTTTCAAAGATAGCATGTTCGCTGAGTGTGTTGATGGAGGCTGATAGAAAAATTTGACTTCGATGACAATTGCCTCAACGCATTCAGGATTTTGAAGAATGCATTGATGACCGCGTCCGTGTTGATCGCACCAGATTGGACACTTCCCTTTGAATTAATGTGCGATGTGAGCAGGTATGCGATGGGAGTAGTGCTGGCACAGAAGAGAAAAACTATATTACATCCCATCGTATATGTGAGTAAGACTTTGAATCCTGCTCAAACTAACTACACCACCACAGAAAAAGAGCTGCTTGCGGTATTTTTTGCATTTGAAAATTCAGAGCATATTTGTTGGGAACAAAAGTACTCATCCACACTGGCCACTTGGTGATAAAATATTTGATGACAAAGAAGGACGCGAAGCCGAGGTTGATTGGATGCATTATCCTCCTCCAGAAATTGATATAGAAATAATTGATCGCAAGGGGATGGAGAACCAAGTTGTGGATCACATATTTAGATTGGAAAATCCAGAGGTTAACCACAATCAGTTAGAGGTTAATGCGGTGTTCCCAGACGAGCAGCTATTTCATATTGAAGAATTTCCATGGTACACAGACGTGGTAAATTATCTGGTTTGCGAGCAATTTGCTGAAGATTACACCAATCACCAAAAAAGGCAGCTAAGGCATGAATGAAAATCATATTTTTTGGATGAGCCAAATCTGTATAAGAAGGGGGCAGACCAGATTCTGCGACTATATGTGCCAAATGCTGCTCAACAACATATATTATCGCAATGTCATAATTCACCAGATGGCGGGCAGTTTGGAGGACAACGCACCACAGCTAAAGTATTACAAAGTGGATACTATTGGCCAACACTGTTTAAAGATGCAATTGACTACGTGATGAAGTGTGACCGGTGCCAGCGCACGGGTAACATTTCGTGGAAACATGCGATGCCTATGAACACCATTTTGGAACTAGTGTTATTCGACGTCTGAGGCATTGATTACATGGGACCATTCCCACCATCGAATGGTCAAAACTATATTTTGCTAGCCATCGACTATGTGTCCAAGTGGGTAGAAGCAGTGGCATGCGCCGCAAGTGATGCGGCGGTAGTCTCTAAATTCCTAAAGAAAAACATTTTCACACTCATGTTGGCACTCCACGTCCCTAATAAGTGACGAAGGCTCCCATTTGTCAATCAAACTGTCAAAGAATTGCTGCGCAAATATAATATCCTCCATAAAAGTGGCTACCGCATACCATCCACAGTGGCCAGGCCGAAGTGTCCAACCGAGAGATCAGGCTGATACTGGAGAAGGTGGTAAAGCCTTCGCAAAAGGATTGGGCAACAAGTTGGATGATGCGTTGTGGGCATACCGAACTGCTATAAGACACCCATAGGTAATGTCCATAAGTGTTGGTATTTGGTACATCATGTCATTTACCACTGAAGCTAGAGCACAAAGCGCTGTGGGAACGGTGAAGAAGCTAAACTTGAC
>NC_052351.1:8815824-8879409 GCF_009727055.1 Benincasa hispida | reverse complement strand
GAGAAGGCTGGCATCGCAAAGTCGACTCCATGGACCTGATAAACTCTGAATGAGAAAGAAGTGGGTAGTCCCTGCACTATCAAGAGATTTAAATTCATCAGGGACGCAAGTTTTGTGAAGTATCCGTTGAAATCCTGAAATCTTAAACTTATCTCTACTCCTTAGTATTATCATTTCACTATCTTTTTTATTCAAAAAAAAAAAAAAAAGCGATTGTGCTGAACGATTGCGGTAAGCGATTTTGTTAACTCTATTTTTTTATATTATTTGAACTTCTCGATGTTTTTCTTGCAACGATCGAGGTGAAAGATTGTGGAGGCGCTACACGAAGACACAACTACTTAATTTCGTCAACACAGTCCAAGGAAAGTAGATCCCCGTAAAGCAGGATGCGTCAATAAATAATGCAGGTGACAACACAAATTTGGGGGTTGTATTTTTCCTTGACTCTATTCCAAATTTTGCACTATCGCATCACATTTTAATTATGAAAATTTTATCACCACATCCTCTTTGGTTAATGCAATCATTTAACATTGAATTTAACATTGATCAATTTAGTATGTTGCCGCATGCTTTCTCTTTGCCAATTATGATTTTGATGATGAAACAAATGCTTCTATTTTTTTTCATATACACTAGAGTCAACTTAATTTTAGGATAGTCATCTCACGAAATATTTTTAGAAGTTAGTGGTCTGCTAGCTTTCTTTCAAACTGACCCTTTAGGGAGCTTTCTAAGCACATCGCATGACTTATTTCAATCTTTTTGCAATGAGGACATTGCCACATTTTAAATTTGGGGGTGCAGTATTCATTTTCGACCTTGCTATTTTTAACTTATCTAAAAAAAAAAATTCATAACGTTGCGATCGGAGCCTACTCGTAGTTGGATGTCCACATGACACACGTGGGGGCAAGCCAAAACGAAGAAAGGAATCGCGATCAACGCATAAAAAAATGACTGCAACTCCGCTGCCAAATGGGTATGAGTTTAGTCTAAAAAATAGTGGCTTGCTCGTAGTTGGATGTCCGCATGACACACGTGGGGGCAAACCAAAACGAAGGCAAGGCACTTGGATCAGTGCAAGGTCAGAGAGAAAAAAAATAACGCTTAAAATACGCAAGGATAAGAAATTAGTTAACACCCCAATGAAAAAGTTTTTGAAAAAAATCATGCGATGTCCTGGAATCTAGTAAAGTCTTTTTGAAGGTTAAACTTGCGGTCACTAAATTTTAGAAATATTATAAGAAGAGACCCGAATAAGACTTAAAGAAATTTTTGTGTATAGGATTTGAATGAGGTATCCTTGAGAAATCTAGGAAAAGAGATTGCGATCGACTTTCTAAAGGAAATCTTTAGCTTATGCTTGAGGACAAGCATTGTTTAAATTTTAGGGTGTGATAACGGGCAGAAATGCATGTTATTACAATGCTAAGTTATTAAACAATGAAGGTTTGCGTTGATAAAGTATATATAATTGCGTCCAAAATGCATTAAGTTCATAATATTGTGGTCCCAGGCGTCCATCACCGGAAAATAGTTAACTTATGTATTTTTATGCAAAATATATGTTGACGCAAGGCAGAAAATGTGATCACAAGAAATCAATAGTCGAATGCAGTGTTACCGCAAGGCTTTATGGTGATTTGCGCTCGCAATTATCTGCTCAAGAAGGATTGCCACATACAGCCGGCGCAACTTGGTGGGCGCATCTGGGTGAAAAGCATAATAAATCATGATGGAACAGAAAGCTGATGATGGTCGACTTCGAATTAGGTTGACAAACCAATAACGAACTACTGTAGCAAGTGCACTCAACTTTTTGGTGAAAAATATTCGGCGCATCAGATAGAGAATTAGTGCCATCCCATAAGTGCAATCATAAGAGAGAAGCAGCCTTTCACCCCGAAGCTCTATAAATACCGAAGGCAACCATCAGTGAAGGAGTTCAGATAGACAGATAATTTTCCCTTAGATAGAATTAGCCTTCGTTTTTCTTTTACTTCGAAGGGGGAGCGAGAGAAGGGAAGAGACGTCGGAAGATTGCTCTGGTCAGCTTGAGAGAGAACCCAGAGGCAGGGAAAAGCGGAGAGAGGGCCGACTCTCGCGAGAGGGAGACTATCTTTTAAACAGAGTAGAGAAGAATAGTATAAAAAGCCTTGGGAAGCAAGAGATTGGTACCAGGCTCTTTATTCTCATTTCGCATTGTTATTTTGTATTTCAACTCTATATCTATAAAATGGAACTTGCTTATCTACATCTGTTCACTCTTTTAAAAGTACGCATGAGTAGGTAAATCTATTGAATAGGTTGAGAAGAACTAACCTAACATGACCTAGGATCTTCATCGCATGCGATTGTCTTGTCTTATGTTGCACCTAACACCCCTTTAGAGCTACTCGAGAGAGAGTCTAAAGAAAGAACCTAAGACTTGAGAGAGCTAGGTTAGAATCTAGACTCGAGAGAGTAAGATTAGATCTGCATAAGCAAGAGATAGGGACTTAGAGATAAGCTCTGTTTGCCAACATGCATCGCATGCATCTAGAGATAGGTTATGATATTATGCGGTCGCGTTGTTTGTGTGTGTGTCATTTGTCATCGCATAAAGAAGAATAGAGGCTTATGTGTAGGTTCTATAGACTTATCGCATATATCGCTTGCGTTCTATAACTAGAAGTCGTAACATTTGCGTTGAGAGATGATTTGCTATTATATGTGTGTTGCATGATCGCATAACATGAACGCATCCTAAGAAGTGTTAGTTGAACCCCTTCTCAACCCATTTCCCACATATTTATCGAATCTTCCATATTATCAACTCTTGTTTTAACTCCGCCACATATTTTTATTACCGCATACAACAACGCAAAAACAACTAATGAGTTATTGGCTACCACAAAGTCTTCATAAAAATTATCACCACATACCATTTACCTTAGTCTTTGAGTTCGACCCTGGACTTTCCAGGAAACTTAGTAGAATTTATACTTGGATTCTGCTGAGAAAACTTCTTGCACAACACATTCCCATCACCGTAATTCATTTCATAAAATCACTGCATAAAATAACGCATTAATTGCCGACTCAAACTTACCAATTTAGAGATTCCTCTGATTGGGGAGCTGAGAACTCAGCTACACAAGATGGAATTCACTCCTTCCTCGAAGTAGGGGTAATAGATAGATTACTCCCTTAAGGACTGATTCCGGGGCTTGAACATTGTGGCACACCTTTTCAAGGTCCGAGAGGTGGCCACTCATAGTAGGACTATGATGTATTGTTCATTAGAGGTATCAGTGATACTTAAGGAGTTAGATGCAACTACAGGGGCAAAATGGTAAATTGGCCAAACTATACTTACGAGCATCTATGAAGGATTATCGTACTGTTGACTAGTTATATTCAATGGTTACAAAAATATATCTATAATGAGAAGAGTGTAACTATCGGTCTTTAGTGGAGTACCCAGTAGTTAACGGATGGTGGATCTGGTGACTAAAGAGTTTAGTCAGCTATTTATGTACCGTTGGAGCTTCAAGCTACAGGTCTATAAAGTACTCTTAAGAGCTCAATGAATTCAAGTTGAGAATCAGTTTTTAGGTCAGGTTGAAGTGTTCAAATTGACAAGAGGGAGTTTGATTATATATGTATGATTAAACTGGTTCAATTATATCTGATACAGTTGACATGATGTATGAGATACATTCTTTTGAGAAATTTGATATAAATATGATTGTATCAAGTAAAGGAGAAAGGGACTATGGTTTAAATGTTACATATGATGTGATATTGAAACTATAGGTTATAAATATAATATGATAAGTTAGTTATTATACTTATTTATAATTAAAACAATTATGAGATAATTGTAGGCGGTTTCTCCTTTAATCATGCGTGAAGTGAGAGATTTTATTCAATTTTCATAATCGAAGGATAAAATGAAAAATGTTTTTGTTTTGGAAGAGAATCACCGAATCGCTTAATTAAGTACATAACCTATCGTTTAGCTCACGAGAGACTACATGACAGGCATCAAGTGTTTGTCTAAACGACCGTGTACACACACCATTCTCTAAACGATCGTATAGCTTTTTACTAAACGATCACGTGGCAAGTGAGCTTGACTAAGAAACCGTGTAAACGATCACATCTGATTTTCTAAACGATCGTATATTTGCTGAAATTTTACTAGACGATCAAGCATAAAGTCTATACGATAGACACTATACTCTCCCACTTGCTTGGTCGTTGAGTTCGATCATTGTTTCCTCCAAACCTCTACCAAATCTGACAGAGCCCACACTTCCTGGATTTTCACTCCGAGAATACCAAGGTTACTAAGTGGTGGTGTCCGAGAGGTTACTTGTTTGTAGAGAATATTGTTCGTGATTGACCAGACGATTGGGTAGACGATTGTAGAGATAGCGAGAGGTTGTTGTTCCAGACTCCACGACAGCGAGAGAAAGTCAGAAAAAGTTCTTGAAAGGTATATCTCTCGCTACTTTGGTATTTAATTTCTAAAGCATGCCATAATTTTGTTAAAAATGCATAACTAGTTTGTATTTTTCTGAATGCTTATAATTCTTTCACAATAAATTTGGAACGATCTTGCTTTCGCTCTTAGGTTCTCTTTGATAAGAGTTTCTTAAAAAAGGCTCTCTGACTTTTGTTATGGTTGTGGAAAAATAGGCTATGTAGCTAAGAAGTGCAAGAATTCTGTAATAAGCTCTGATCTAGAGACAAGTTCTTTCCAATACGAGAGTTGGTTAATGTTTTAAGGGAATAATCTAAGACGTTAACGAAAGAGTCCTCTCAAAGAAAAGAGAGAGAAGAATCACCTATGGCATCAACCTCATTCCATTAAGAAAATAATAGCTCCAAAAATTTGAATAACAATACTCCAAAGTCAACTTCCAAAGGTAAGATAAGTTTTACCCAAAAAAGGAACAAGGAACCCAATAATCATTCAACCAGTATCCCTTTTGATTTGAATTATGGGCCTATCGAGAACGAGTTTGAACTCGGTATCCAGGATCAACCTAATAAAGACAATAGTAGATTACCTATTCTCAATAAGCAAAAATATATAACACCAAACATGAATCAATCGGAGAACCAGATCAATAATAAATAATGCCATGGAAGTTAGAAGAGAATAGAAAAATTAGAAAATTAAATTGTAACTCATTGTATGATAATACAAAGAGAATCCAAAAGAAAGGGTGATTTATTAACACAACCATCCATCCCAAAAAAAGAGAAGGCATCCATCTCTACTAATAACTTCAATCAATCCTCAAGATATATCAACAGAGTTTGCAAGGCAACTGTTCTATTTTTACACTTATGCCGTTTTCTATCTTATTATGAGACTATGCGTTAGGTGATAGAGATTAATATTTCATGCAAAGCTCTAGTTGTGTACAAGTTTTCTTAAGTTAGATCCAAGTATAAATCAATCCTCAAGATATGTCGGCCAATTAATATTTCATGCACTTATGTGTTAAGTGATAGAGATTAATATTTCATGCAAGCCTAGGGTCGAACGCAAGGATCAGTTAGTACTAACATGAAATGGTTAAATGATCTTTCATAGTGATGGTTCAATTATAGATATGTGTGTTGATATTATAAACTAAACTAAATTAGCATACATGCAAGAGAAAGACGTTGGAAAATGGGGATACGTTGACAGAATGTGTAATGCATTGGAATGCAATGTGATGATTCCTCAGTAACAAACTAACAAACTTGTATGAAATCATTGGAATGAGATGGAGCTGGGAAGACTATATAGTAAATATAGATGTGTGATATGTCCAGGTTTGTTCTCTCCTTAAATCTTTCAACATCTCTCAATGCGTTTGCCACTCTTATCTTATCTCTAAGGTGCATGCGTTTGCTAAGATGAACTAATCAACATGTTTAACTTTTTATCTCTAAAGCTACTCAATATTCTTACTTAATGCATTCCACAGTCACTCTTTCAAACAATTAACTTTTTCTATTCAATTTGATTGATCAGATAGATTCAAGCATAAATTATAAGTAAACATCAAGCAAGCTAGGCGCATATACATGTAACTTAGCAGATTAGCATTTAGTTCCGCCCAACCCACAATGAATTTAGCTACTCACGATGAAGGATAGTAAAAAGAAGGATGTGTAAATGGATGAAATCATGATTGAATTAATATTAATGAAGTATTTCTATAGAATCCTAGCTTAATTAAGACAAATAATGGAAGAAAATCCTAAGTAAGGGAAAGGAAAGTGTCAAGCCATTAGGGTCAATCTCTTGCTCTCTTTGGCTTGATTTGTGGTGCTTGCTACTATGACTGTGGTGGGGATGTGTTGAAAGTCGTCTCTCTCGAGCTCTAACTCGAGCAGAACCTCCAAATCGACGATGGAAATGGTGGTCAGTTTCCTCTTCTTCTTGCAGGCGGCTCAGGAACTAAGTTTGTACAGAGATTCTAACTGAATATTCCTAAGTGTGAAATGTCTAACCGTTTTTCAAGTGGGCAACATTTCCTTTTATAGGCACTTGAGCTTAGCAACTTGTGACTTGATAGCATTAATTTCCATGCCTTGCTGTAGCCAGCTACCTTTCTGATTCGCTCAAACGCCACTTGTATGTAAGTTGAGATTTGATGTTAAATGCATGAGTGAAATGTATCTTCTTGCTTTAGATGGATTCTAACGCATGCTTCCTACATTGCTTCTCTGCAACACTTAGTGAAATTCCATGATTCCTATGTTATCAAGCTTTAGTAGTAGCATTTTTCTTTCAAAATGATGTTTTTGTTTGTATTGAACGTATATATGTATTTTTATGTATTTTTCTACTGAAATGAATGCGTTTCTCATTATTTGGCCCTAATTATTCTAACTTTCAGAGAATAATAACTTATATTTCTATAAGTTATCAGCAACTCTGTCGTGAGTTATGAAGATGATTTGTTGGAATGCTCAAGAATTGGGGAATCCAAGAGCATTCTGAGCATTATCTGACCTTATTCGGGTTAGACATCCTCAAAATTTGTTTTTATCTGAAACCAAGTATAAAGAAAGAGAAACTATCAAAATTAAGAGGATTGGGAAATTTTGTGTGATGGAGCACGAGACATACGCAGCGGAATAAGGATCTAATTACACTCTAACTACTTTTAATTAAAAGGAAAAAACATGCAAAAAATAGGAAAAACAGTAAATTAAAACGGAGTAGAATACAACCTTTGTAGCTCCTGAAAAAAGCTTTTCCTTGTTGAATCTCAACTCGAACTCTTCTGGACCACCACTAGAGTTTACCCGCTATTCTTTGGACTCAGAACTGAGTTGTGGGACCCGGTGAATGAAGGAATGAAAAAGGGAAGAGAGGGTGGTTCAAGGTTAATGTGTGAAAGAAATGAGAAATTTTAGTGAGAATTATTGGAAACTAAAAATAGAAAACTTTTTTCAAGAAGAAGAGAAAAATATTTCAAAAACCTCTTTTTATTAAACAATTACATACATCTAATGCATGTAAAAACTCACCAAAATTCAACACCTCATAAAGCATTAATTCAAAGTGGGCTATGTGTCATTCTATAATGTTTACACATAGTCCACTTAAGTTAGTGGGATTATCCAACAAAATGTTGGATAATTCCACTAACTCTAGTCAAGGGCAAAATGGTCTTTTTCTATTTGGTCAAAGTCAAACTTTTACTTTTAGCAAAAAAAAGTCAACCCTTTGACTTTTTACAGTTTTGACCCTCTTGACTAATTTTGACCTCCCGAACATGAATCCGCATTCATATTTTCGAAATTCAAGTCACATTTGAATATAGAGCGCCATACAAAAAACCGATAGCGATATTGCATATACTTGTCGGTTTTAATCCCTTTTCTTAATTTGAACAATTCAAATTAATCTAACATACTGTTCTAAGTTTAATCTATATGAGCTAGTAGGGGGACCTAATGGACCTACAGATCATGGGCTCCAACAATCCAAGATTAATCGGTAAAACTCTTTAACCTAATTAATCAACATTTGTTAACTAACGGGTCATTCCACTAAAGTCCCGTAGTTGCACTTCCCTCACTGTAGATATATTTCTGTCATCTGATATAACCATAACAAGTAAGTCAATCCTTCATAGGTTGTTTGTGGTCTTGGCTAGGTCAAAATACAATTTTACCCCCGAGAACACTTCTTGTTCCTTCAGTACCACTGAACATCTAAAGAACAATTGATTTGTGGTCCAACCAAGAAATCCAGTTCCTCTCAGCCTAGTGAGAGGGTGGGACCCCTTGTTCTTATTCCGAAGTCAGCACTTAAGGGAACAACCTATCTACTACCCTTAGAGACAGGTAGGAGTGAAGTCCGTCTTGTACCTTATGTCCTTAGCTATTTACCCGGTCTTACCCCTGAAATGGGAGCCTTATTGAGCCAGCGTTGTTGAGCTGCTCTCACCCATGTAGATCTAAGGATGATCCCGAATAAACAGGAGTTCATAGTTAGCTCAGGATTGTGATCAAGTTACCTAGGTCATCAAATTTGAATTAGTCAGTTTTAAATAGTAAACGGTGTTATAAAGTAAAAGTGACTATATCGTAGTCCAACAAACTCATTGCATAGGATGCCCCCACTCACATATCTCTATATGAACGATTCAGTATCACATTGTTTGTACTAACTATAAAGTGGGCCGCATCCATAGTGTCCCCATAACAAGGCGCCCAACTTTATCCCTATACTATAGACCATTTTAGGCTATATACTCGAACTTGATCCATGTTTTATGTCATCACATAAAGTTCAAGTCTACATTAAATAGCCTCAGGACCTTAGTTTATTGGATTCAAGATTACAATTTCAATAACAATTTTATCGAAAAACAAAACAGAATATGTTTATCAATTTACAAACTACGAGTTTTAGGACATAAAATCCAACATTGTGGCTATCGGACAATAAAAAAAATGAGGTATTTAGAGGTGGTTTATGTTTATTATGGAAAGATTCAGTTGATTTAAGAGTATCCCCATACTCTACAAACCATATAGACTCAGAAGTTATTTAGGAGCGAAAATCAGTAAGATTCACACGGATATATGGATACCCGGAAAGAACTAGGAAAAAACAAACTTGGGACTTACTTAGGCATTTGCATAATGGTAATGGAAATCCTTAGATTTTAGGTGGAGATTTTAATGAGATTTTAAGGCATGAAAAGAAGCATGGAGGTACACAAAAGTAGACACACCTTCTAGAGAATTTTAAGACAGTGCTCGATGATTGTAATTGAAAGGATATAGGTTTCCAAGGTTTAATATTTACATGGTATAGAAAGATTCAAAACAATAACATTTGGGAAAGATTATGCCGCTTTTTATGCAATCAAGCTTTTAAAAATCTCTTTGGAAATTTTAGAGTATTACATTTTGCTTGGACTAGCTCAAACCATAGTGATAAGTTGTTGGAATACAAGTTATTGTAGCCATTTACTTAGAATAATTGATAGCTTCACCGGAGTAGAATCTGAGAGGGTCTTCTCCATTCACACAACCATTCTATCCCCAGTAGCCTTGACATCCTCTCAGACCCTGGGGATATTTGCCTATTCTATCCTCATTATTCTAAGTAAAAGACTACAATAACTTATATTTCAACAAGTTATCACACCCACAAATTAAGAATATTGTTTGTCCTCAAGCATATCTTATACTAAAGAAATTCAAACTAACTCTACGCCTTAAAGTTGCGCTAACTAGCTTCTCAGAGTGCTTTTCTCTTGCACTCCTTTTTCAAGTCACCTACTTTTCCTAAACCCAGTCACTTCTCTAAGAAAATATTTTCTTAGTCTTGAGTCCGGAAAATTTTTGCTCAAAATCTTTTTATCATTCCAAATACTTTTGTATCCCTTTTTCAATTTGTAATGCATTTGTTTGAAAAAAAAAAGCTAGCCTTTGATTTACTTATTCGGATTATAGGCAGAGCGTTAAACTTGGTTATATTCTTCATTTTGGCTATCTCCCATAAGTTTCATGTGAGTATCCAACTACGGTTGCGTTCCATGTTCAACTCAACTCTTATCTTGACTAAGTTTTAACTTGTGTCAGACAGTGGAGTTATTTTTATTTGAAGTCATTTGCATTGCGTTGATCTTGGTAACCTACCTTCGTGTCAACTTACTTGCACTGGTGTCATGTGAAGTATCCAATTAGGAGCAGGTTCCTTTTCCAATTTAAACTCTTCTCAGGTTAGGTTTTTCCCTTGTGCTGATAGCAGAGTTCATTATTGGGCTTTTTTTTTTCCTTAAAAGGAGTATGAAAATGGGATGTAAAAGTTCAACGTATCTATTCAGACCTCTCCCACCCACCCTAAATTTTATAAAGTGGCAAAGTCCTCATTACATTGTAAGAAAAACAAAACAAACTTATTAAAAAGTTTTTAAAAAGAGGTTTGAGCAGAGGCTTACGCGCATATAAGATAAGACTGTCAAACATTGAAGAAGCTACTAAGATTTAGAGAAGCATGCGGTTCTTAGGGAATGATTAAGGAATTGCATAAGGATCATCACAGTTGCTAATTTATCAATGCACAAAAAGACATAACATCAAAATGAATTGCAAAAAGATAAGGCATGAAAAAGAACAAGGCAAAAATAAACAAAACAAATAATAGGCGCAAATAAGTAGAGAATCCATTCGATTTATTCACTAAAATACATAATGTTCTTATATACAAGTAAAGGAAATAAGATAGAGAAGATTAAAATCCAAAACAACGCCCCCAAATTTATTGTTGCGATGGAGGGTCATCATTTTACGGTGCTGGAAGAGCAGAGCCTTGTGCATCAGCAAAGCACAAAGGCTGGTGGAGATGAGGGGGAACGGTTGGGCCATGAAGGTAGGTTGTTAGGAAGTTCAAATAGTCATTTCTATTCTATTTGCATATGTTGTAACTGGCAGAGGATAAAAATGTTGCGCTGCACATTGACGAGCGACTGACGAATGGTATCCGTATCGCAGTGCAATTCGGTGAGGGGTTGGTGAAAAGGTGCAAGCTATGTTTAGAGTTCACGAGAAAAAACATTGGAGCTCATCGAGGATGAAAGATGGAGGGTGGGTTGGTGGGGGATGGGGTAGTGAAAGGATGTGTTGAGGAGAGTGGGATGACGAGACGTCTAAATTCTCACTATCTACAATTTGGTGCTGGTTGGATGGACCAGTGCTCAAATCAAATGGGTCATCAAATTTGTCTAAGAGATTCAGAGAGAAGAATTTTTCTTGGGGGTCGGGGGAAGAAGATCTAGGCGACGAAGGAGAGGTTGGTTGTTCGTCAGTGGAAGATGGGTCTTCTGGGCCTTTAAAGAAGGAAGCAGGCTAAGGTCATTAGGTTAAAGGGGATAGAAGTAGCAAGGACCCTTGAGGTTTTAAGATCCTCAATGGCGAAGGAGTGTGGAACTGCTCTTCGAGATTTTGAGGTTTAACACTAGTTTTGATCACTTCCTTATCTTTGAGCTTGGACTTTGGACGCTTGGTTGGAGGAAGATGAGAGTCAATAAGGTCAATGAGGATGGGGCGCTTAGGAGTTGGGGCAGACACAGGGCAAAAAGAGGATCTTCTTAAGATTTGGCGTAGAATATGATTCGTGATAATTCCATTTACCTTAGCCAACAACTCTTCTTCAACACCAAAGCCCACGCACAGGCAAAGGTTGGTGATTGTCGAGGGAAAAAAGGTTGTCCTCTCGGCTTGCCAAACATGCTCCTAATTTACGATGCGATGATGCGTCCAACATCGATGGAGATGCCTGTAGCAATGCACTATATGGCCATTAGTTGATCCCTTGATACAGTCTTCATGCGTTGTGAGGATTAGTCTCTTCTTAACCAAATATACCTACAGTCTTCCTTTTGGAAGTAGCCTATTAGAGTCCAAAGTTCAAATGTCGTGGGGGGAGATCTTCCATACAAAGTCTGGTAGGGCCAACAACCTCAATGCATCCTCCATGTGTTTAACATTTGGCGTCGTTATCAACCTAGTGCTAGGCACGACATGCTTTCTTTTTAACTTGAAAAGTTCGTTGATGTCCTTGGTGCTGAATGACACAGTGTGACCAAATACTGTCACTACATCTTTCTCCTTGTGCAAGGTCACCTAGTAGAAAACATGCACAACGTTAGGCATCACGATAGAGGGGCTCAGGAAAAAGTCCTCCCATCCTAGTTCTGCGATGACGCTGGTGATGTAATCTAGTAAAGGCGATGGCGCTGAGAAGAACCCTATTTCCAGTAGTATCTCATCCCCTTCCTTTTTCTTCCCTTTCTTAGTTACTCTACTTCCAAAAGATGAATCATCCATATTTTCCTTTTTCTTTTCCTGGGCCTTTGTGTCTCTTGAGCGCACAATCATTTCACGTTCAATTTTCTGCTTCTTCTTCTCCTTTTCCTTTTTTTCTTTCTCCCACTGTTCTTTTTCAATTCTCTTTAACTCTTTCTTGCGCTTAATTATCTCTTGACTCTGTGCTTCTTTTTCTTCTTCTTCCATATTCCGCACAATCTTTTCGGAGGCTGCCTCGATGCACTTATCTTCTTCTTTCTTTTTCCTCATTTCCTCTTCCGCCCTTGCATTGCTGCAATGGAATTCTTCATTGTGCAGCCTCCTCGTCAAATCGTGGGATGCGATAATCAGGCTGGCTTTTTTCATTATCTCTGCCTTTTGCTTTTTCACCTTCTCATTCTCTTCAGCTATACGCTTAGCTAACTATGCATGCTTCAGGTCCATAAAAGGCCTAGCTGCGGTGATCTCAGTGTCGGTCACTTGTTCATCTATCTTGGGCCCAGCAACCCCTTCTTCTTCTTCTTCTTTTCTTCTTGACTTGCGGATGAAAGGGCTAGACACATCATCTTCAACCCTTTTTTGGGTATTCGAAGCTAAGTTGGTGTCGTTAGTTCTATCTAACCTAAAACAAAAATTATTTGTAAAGCTCAAATAATAACCTAAACTAACTTGTAGTTAAAGTGAAAGTAAGAGGTCGATCCACAAGGAAATGTTATTTAAGTTTTTCTTTAACCAAGCTCAACTACAAAAGCTAAAAAATGGGGGATTTTTAATTAAGACAAGAAACATGCTAGAAATCAAAAGACAAGGGATAGTTGTAACCAAATTTAGAACAATCTTGCTTTTAAACCAAGTTAGACGTTCAATGCAATTCTTATCATTGAATTCTACAAATTTAATTCACAATCAGATTAAGCTTGCAATTATCCACTTAACTAGATTAAACTAGCCTCTACAAAGGCGGATAACTAGCATAACCCTAGTCAAGAAAGCGTCTTAATCAACAATTAAGGTAGGATAACCCTAATCCTGATCAATCTACATCCTTCTACCTCTATTGGGTTCGATAGAGGCCATATAGAAGAGAAAACACGCTCATTAAGTTCTAGGATTCAATTGCGTCAATTAATTGTTAAGATAGCTTACTCAATTAACCGAATTTTCTTCAAATCTAGTAATTAGTGCATCCTAGGATAGCCATTCAACACACAATTACTATTGCATCTTGGAGATTTTGGCTAGACAATCTATATCGAATACATTAAAAGCAATACATTCAATCATAAGTAAATGTGAAAAAAAAAAAACTAAGCATCTAGGCTCAACATGCTCTATAGATTATTCAACATGCTTCAAGAACTAAAAACGGATTCAAGAATGTTCAATTCAGATTGCGATTGATAGAGACAAGTAGAAAACTCAAAAGAATTTACAAGAACTCTAGAAATAGAAACAAGATTCAATTACTTCACAAATCTATAGACAAATTCATGAAGATTTACAAGTTATTGATTACAATTAAAAAAGAAATCAAAATCTAAACTAGGTAGGAAAAAAATTACCATTGAGATTAATTGCCAGGCTCCATTGAAATCGTGCTTCCCTCCTCAGCAAAAATGAAAGAAAAACTATTTATACTTGTAGAGTAGCGTCGTGGCGGCCAGCGTTACAACACTAAATCAGAAAAAAAGCCAAGAAACTTTGCGCTTGAGACGTGACGCTGGTGCTTGACGCTGCGTTGCGTGAGGTGCGCGCGCAAGATGAATCGCGTCAAAATCTGGAGCGTTACAATGCTGCCCTATTTTGCAACAGAAGCGAGCATTCTATCTTCAACCGTTGCTAAAAAATTCTCCTAGAACGGTGACGCTGAAACTCGATGGTGAAACTCGATGCTTGATGGCATTTACTTAATGCTACTCAATGGTACTTACTCGATGGAATTTTGGTATTTTTATGATTCTCTTTAACTTAATTGATTTTCTTGGTTGTTTTTTTAATCTTTTTAGCCCAAGTTTCTCTTAATGACTTCTAAATGCCTTGGGGACCGTTTTACCTACAAAATTAGCAATTAAAGCATATAATTAACATAATTTTGGGGAGATTAACATAGAAAATATATATCCTTTAAAGACCTAACATTGGGCCTCTGATGCCGTCATTCGTTCTTGTGAGAGTTGTACTTTGTTATGCGACGTTGGCTCAGCAGACTCCATTACCAAAGTAATTTCACTCCTACGTTGGTGTATTGCTCCTCTACAATTTGATGCTTAGCCATACGCTAGTGCTTTTCTTCCCTTTTCATTCTCCTTTGTTCCTTTCTCTTTTTCTTTTCTTCCTTTTCGGTGGCTTCCTTCTCCTTCTCTTCCTTTGTTTTCTTTTCTTTCTCCTTTTGCTTTGCGACAAATGCTTCTAAAATCAGCTTGATGGGTCCATCATCAGGGTTTGCTGGTGCTTTCCCTTTAGGATCCTTGGCCGCAAGGGCTAATGGATTCAAGGAGACACCACCATTTCTCCACCCTGGTGCTTTTCTCTTCTTACACGCTGATTGAAAACCCCAAGCTCCACCAACCCATCTATTGAAATGCCTTGAATCTGTTTGCTGGCGCTTCTAAAAGGTTATAGAAATATCTTCAGGTTTGAGGAATACTGGACAACGCAACCAGAATGCAAAAAATTAATATAGGAAAATGGGCAATGGAATCATAGGAATATGGATATACATTCCATACAACATGTTGAAAATATGGTTGTTAACCTAAGGGCATTTATGTAATTGTGCAGATCCCTAGGGTTTCCTACTGTCTATTTATACAGTGTGTCCCTATGTATTCAGTGTATCAGATTAAAATAATAAGAAAAGTCTTTATATCGTGTTTTTCTCCCTGTACTAGGGTTTCCACGTAACTGTGTTGTTGATAACGGGCAGAAATGCACGTAATTACAGTGTTAAGTTATTAAACAATGAAGGTTTGCGTTGATAAAATATGTTAGATTACGTCCAAAAAGAATTAAGTTCATAATATTGCGGTCACACGCGTTCATCGCATAGAAACAGTTAATTTTTGTTTTTTTATGCAGAATATGTGTTGACTCAAGGAGGAAGGCACGATCACAAGAAATCAACGAACGAGCGCAGCATTACCGCAAGGCTTTGCGGTGCTTTGTGCTCGTAAACATCTGCTCAAGAAGGATTGCCACATAGAGCCGATGCAACTTGGTGGGCGCATCTGGGTGAAAGGTATAATTAATCACGATGGGACAGAAAGTTGATAACGGTCGAATCCGAGTTAAGTTGACAAGCCGCTAACGATAACAAGTACAATCAGCTTTTTGGTGACAAATATTCGGCGCATCAGTCAAAGAATTAAAGCCATCCCATTTTTGCAATCATAAGAGAGAAGCCGTCTTTCACCCCGAAGCTCTAAAAATACTGAAGGCATCCTTCAAAAAAGAGGTTCGGTTCAGCTAGTTCAGCAAGTTTTTATTCATAGTTTAGCCTTGTCCATAGTTTTCTTTTATTTTTAAGAAGGCGGAGCGAGAGAAGGGAAGAGACGCCAGAAGATCGCTCAGGACAACTCGAGAGAGAACCCGGAGGCATAGAAAGCAGAGAGCAGACTGACTCTCGCGAGAGCGAGACTATCTTTTGAACAAGAGTAGAAAAGACAGTGTAAAAGCCTGGGAAGCAAGAGATTTATACAATGAAAGTTCTTATTCTAAATCTGTTCACTCTCTTAGCACGCATGAGTAGCTAAACTAATCAAATGGGTTGAGAAGAACTAAGCTAACATGACCTAGGATCTTCATCGCATGCGATTATCTTGTTTTATGTTGTACCCAACACCCCTTTAGAGCTACTCGAGAGACAGTCTGAAGAAAGAACCTAAGACTTGAGAGAGCTAGGTTAGAATCTAGACTCGAGAGAGTAAGATTAGATCTGCATAAATAAGAGATAAGCTCTGTTTGCCAACCTGCATCGCATGCACCCTAGAGATAGGTTATGATATTATGTGGTCGCCTTATTTGTGTGTGTGTCTTTTTGTCATCGCATGGATAAGAATAGAGACTTATGTGTAGGCCCTATAAACTCATCACATATATCACATGCGTTCTAGCATTAGAAGGCGTAGCATTCACGTCGAGAGATGGTTTACTATTGTATGTGTGTTGCATGGTCGCATAACATGAACGCATCCTAGGATATGTTAGCTGAACCCTTCTCAACCCGTTCACCGCATTCTCATCGCATCTTCCGTTTTATCAACTCTTTTCGAAACTCTGCCACATTTGTTTATTTTTATTACCGCAAACACAAACCAAACCATGATTTGAGTTAGCGGTTACCACAAAGTCTTCCTAAAAATTACCACCGCATACCGTTTTCCCAAGTCCCTGAGTTCGACCCTGGACTTACCAGGAAACTCAATGGGGTTTATACTTGGATTCCACTGAGAAAACTTGTTGCTTAACACAATTACATCACCGCATCTCATTCCATATTTTCACCTCATAAAATAACACATCAAGTTTTTGGTGTCGTTGCCGGGGACTTCGGCAAATCAGTGTGCTAATGGTAATTTTTCTAATTTCTTTGTAGCTCTCAATATCTGGTGAATTACGACCCGGAGATTGAGAGGACATTCAGACAGAGACTAAGAAACAGCCGCCAACCACTGTTGACAGTGATTTTGATGCTAAAAGATACGCTATGCTATGCGCGAAATGATGCGATACTACTTCTAGATATGCGTTAATTATGAATGTTCTTGTAGTATGCCATGCGTTGTCACAAGTTTCCTTACGTTGGAACCAAGTGTAATTCCACCGTAAGTTTCTCGATGTGATCTGAGGTCGAACACAGGGACTGTTTGAGGTTATTGTGGTATGTTTGTGATATATGCGACCAGGTTTTTCAATCTTTAAAGAATGTTTTGTACAAGTATATAAAATTGCGGTAAAGTAAAGGAAAGCAGTAAAAATGCGATAATAAAATAAGTACAGTAAACCTAAGCTAGATGATACAAGATACAAGCTTCATGATATAAGATGCTGGGGTCTAGGCTGGCTGTGAAGGTTATGCAAAAAACATGGAATGCGGTAGCAAGTCTTATGTACAAAACAGAAAGAGAAAGATAATTAATATAAACAGCGCAAATTTCTTAATTGCGTTGAAGCTATAAGTATGGTTCCGCTTTTCTCTTGGCGTACACCTTTCAGTGATTGGTCATGCTCCCACATGTTTGTGGTGAAACAGAGACGAACGTGATGAACGTAAGGTTGCTTCCATTTCTAGAAGTACTACTCACGTTAGTTAACGCATTCTTCTAACCTTCTCGCGATAGATCAGAATGACATCTTCACTGCTGCTCTGACAGGTGAAGATGTCGTCTAGCATGGCTTAGCTAAACGCATTTTATCTCTTTAACATAGATTAAGTACTTTTTTAATTCATATTAACTATCCGGAGATTAAGAAGACATCATGGAGAAAGTGATTAACGGAGGAACGGAAGTAGACAGAAAATGGAATATGAAAGCATTCGAAACACTTAATACATCTATTAAGAGTTTGATTCATGGTGTGCGAATGAAGAGATAAAGAAAGTGAAATACAATGATGAAAAGAGATAGAACAGATACAAAAAAGCACCAATGTCTTAGCACCGATTCGGGTGGAGATCTACTTGCCGGATTGGATGGATCAGATGGATGGATGAGCTTCCCTCTCAGGCTTGCTCAACCGGTAGCAGGGTTCTAACACAGAGCTTCTCGACGGGTATTTGGCAGAATAGAACCGAGACTCACCTCTTGGCCTTGTCTCGTTTTCCTCCCAGATTTCTTCAGTTAAGCACTTAGCTCAGCCTTTTCTCTTAACACTTTAGTAGTAATTAGCCCCGTATCCCGTAGCATCCATTTTCTCTGAAATCTATGGCGTATTTATAGGTGAGAATCTTTGACTCAGGCCTTGTGGTCCCCAATTGTTGTTATGGTAATTTCGAAGATAGAGGAATAATTATTCCTTCTGTTATGCAATCAGACCGTCAATTCTGCACAACCGTTAGTTGTACACGTGCCTCAATCCTCCACTTTTGCGTTGTTCAGCTGCATCTTTCGATCGCAAGTTCGCATGCGGTATTATTTTTATTACCGCATGCAGTTGAAATACAGCTCTGGATCGACTGTCGCATTGCACCGTCATTGCGGTAATTGTCTCTTCATTGTTGATTGACGGCTGCAATGTGACAGAGATGCAATGATCGATTTCTCTTGAGCCTTGAACGCAAGCGGTGACTTGGTTTCCTGCAAAACAGAGTAAAATTCTCCTTGTCTTCCATCTTTATAATGTTAGTAGGTGTAATTGCGATAATTTATAATTATCGTATTTCTAAGCTAATTTTCATACAATTAGCGCATATTCACTATCTTTTGGCCGCAATATCTAGATAAGGTGGCATAAATAACTTGTATTTTTACAAGTTATCACACCCCCAAATTTAGATATATGCTTATCCTCAAGCATATCTTCTACTAACGCAATCATGCTCAATTCCTATCCTATATTTTTGCGACGATTGGTTGCTCCGAATGTTACACTTAGGCACATTACTTGACATCGCAATTTCCTTTTTTATTTTTCTATGTAACAAAATTCTGCTCAAAGATGCTTTTCTAGTTTTCAAAATAGAATGTTTATCTCTTCTTTGTCTAAACATCTTGATGTATCTATATGCAGTGAGCAAAACTTTGCGTCATTTATTTATTTAAAGACTGTTGACCATGGTTACACTCTTTGTTTTGGCTTGTCCCCACGGGTGTCATGCGAACATCCAACTACGATTGTGTGCCAATTCCAACTTCAACTCATGATAATCAGAGGAGTTGTCTCTTGCATTCTTTTATTTATTTTTTTTCTTTTCATACTGCGTTGTTCTTGGAAACCCACCTTCGTTTTGTCTTGCTCCTACGGGTGTCATACGAACATCTAACTATGAGCAGGTTCCTTTCACAACTAAACTCTTATCAGGTTGGGAATATTTTTTATGTTTTCTTTACGCTGACATTGGAGTTTTGCATAAAAAAAAAATTTATTATTATTATTATTATTAATTATTAATTATTATTAATAGAAAATGAACGCATTTTCTTAAATACTGCATATTCTTGATCTCATCTGCTTAGACCTTCCCCACCCCCAAATTTAAAGATGAGCAAGGTCCTCATTGCATTGTTTGGATAGACTAGACAAACACTTAGAAGAAAATTTCAAAAAGAAGGTTTGAGCAGAACTTTGAAAGATAAAAGGTAAAGTATTGTTAAACTAAGAATTAACTAAGTGTTAGTCAGAATTTACTAAGTATGGGAAATGTTTCCAAGTATAAACATATGATACACCATAGCAACGCAGTGACGAACACAAAAGTAAACGATTGAGAATATCGCAAATATTGACAAAGGATGATAAAAAAAAAGGCACAGGAAAAAAGTAGAGTGAATATGTACTCAATTGTATTGAATATTAACAAAGTATACAAATAATTATAAATGAACGCAATACAAAATTTTTTCACCTGTGCAAAAGTCAAAGAATTTGATCTTTTCTTTCAAATTTGATTCAGAAGGGTGCACGATTAACATTCACACCATGCTTCCAATAAACTCAGATACATTTTTGCAGAGGACGAGCAACACACATACATCCCCGCAACACACCCGTTAACTGAACACATTTCTGGAGGATACCTTAACATAGTGCATTTAGCTAAGGACGGGCAAAGGACATATATGCGCGCAACACACCCCTCACTGCAATGCATTTGGGTGTACTGGACGCATGGTGTCTCTTGGTATCACTTACTACACCCATCATTTCGTTACATACCAATTTATATTCTTTTCTTCTTAATTCATCGAAACGCGAGTCGAAGAGACTTTGTAGTGATTCATCCAATCATTCACAAAAATAATACGACCGGTGCTACTAAATTTAAGGTATGGAAATACATGTGAAATTAAATTGGAAGGAAATACAAAAAGCATTAAAGACTAATCCTAATAGACCGGAATTTCAAAAGCGATAAAAGAAAGCTGTAATGAAAGCAAGTAAACATAAATAGGGAAGCTGATTGAAAGAGGTTCTTAGAATTAAATGACTGCGATAATGAGTTTGATTCAAGGCATCTCAATTAATAACACGTGAGCGAAGAAAGGGTAGGTCAGCACAATCGCTCAAACGATCGCAAGGTTTGTCATTTGTGGAGATGCTCATTTGATGGAAGAATGCCCAGAAAATCCACAATCAGTGTACTTCATAAAGAACAATCCCCACTCCGATACATACAACCTCGGGTGGAGAAACCACCCAAATTTTGCATGGAAAAATCAACAAAAAAACTTCCAACCAGTGGCGTAAAAAGGAGGGCCACCCGAATTTTTCCCGCAAAACAACGGTCCAACGCATAACCAAGCTAGCAGCTCGCAAACACCGCAATATTTGTCCTTAGAGAGCTTGTTGAACCAGTACATTGAGAAAAACGAATTAGTGCTTCAGAATCAAGCAACGTCCCTTTGAAATCTCGAAATTCAGCTAGGATAAATTGTGGGTGAGCTAAAAAATATACCACAACGAGCGTTGCTGAGCTCTATTGAGCTCCCTCACAACGCTGGGGATACGAGGAAGGAAAATGCTTAGCAGTCTCCTTGCTAAGCAACAAAATGACTGCGGAAGTAGGGGAGAAACCCATCACGACCAATTTGAATGCGGTAACATCCAAGGACCCGTTGACTTATAATTTGGAAAAACTCGAGAAAATGAACCACGAAGTTGCGTCCACCCTCAAGCCTCTAGATCATGTGAGAGAAGAAGTCCAACCACCAACATCCTCGCAATGATTGAAAGAAAAACAAAATGATGAAGAAAAGATCGCAACAGTGGCTGCAACGCAAAATGTTATGATCCCACCAAAAATGTGCGACCCAGGAATCTTCATGATACCATGTTCCATGGGAGGGGTTTACAGTGGCCAAGTACTATGTGATCTTGGGGCGAGTATAAACATCATGCCACTATCAATCTTCAAACGATTGAGTATTGGCACACTCATGCCCACGAAAGAGACTCTCCTACTTGCAGACAGATCTCGAACACATCCTAACGAAGAGTTGAAAAATGCCGCAATCTCAATTGATAAATTCATCTTGCCGGCAGACTTCCTCATTTTAGATTATAAAGCGGACGAAGATACGCCCATCATATTGGGACGACCATTCCTTTCGACCGGTCGCGCTCAAATTGATGTGTGCTAGGGGGAGATTGTAATGAACATTCATGGGAAAAAGCTCCGGATTAAGGCAGTCAAGATCCTAGAGGACAAAGAAAAGAGGGAAAAGCCACCGTGGACGTGAAAAGACCAACTTAGAATAAGCAGTGCCTGAGTTACTATATAATTCAACCTCATCAGGGACGCAACTCTTTTGAATATCCTTTTTCCTGTATCAATACTTCATGAACTTTCATCATCTTGTTATTATCTATTATCACAATCACTTTGTTGTTATTGTTTATATATCTACACCTTTCTTATACGATCGTGCTGAACGATTGCGGTAAAAAAATTTGTTTTGTTTAAAACTCATGTGACCCTCTCGATGTTTTTCTTGCAAACGATCGAGGCGAACGATTGCGGAGGCGCTACACGAAGAAGCAACTTATCTTATTCCATCACCGCAATCTAAAGAAGATAGATAGCAGCAAAGCAGGATGCGTCAACAAACAATGCGGGCGACAACGCAAATTTGGGGGTTGTATTCTTCCTCAACTTTAATCCAAATTTTGCACTATCGCATCGCATTTTAATTTTGAAAGTCTTATCATCACATCCTCTTTTATTACCGCAATCATTTGACATTGATAAATTTAGTAAGTCACCGCATGTTGTCTCTTTGCCAATTATGATTTCAATGATGAAATCATGCTTATATTTTTTTAATATATACTAGAGTCAACTTATTCTTAGAAAAGTCACCTCATGAAATATTTCTAGAAGTTAGTGTCTATTAGCTTTCTATCAAACTCTCTTTATGTAGCTTCCTAAGAACATCACATGACTTCTTTCAATCTTTTGGCAATGAGGACATTACCGCATTTTAAATTTGGGGGTGAGGTGTTTATTTTTCGACCTTGCTATTTTTAGCTTTATGAAAAAAAAATTGAGAATAACAACTCCACTGTCAACGCAATGGGGAAACTCATGTTGATAAAAGTTAAGTTGTGAATGGCACTTACCCATAATTGGAAGTTCGCATGACACACGTGGGGGCAAGCCAAAACGAAAGTAAGTCGCCAGGATCAACGCATAAATAAATGACCGCAACTCCGCTGCCAAGTAGGTAAAAGTTTAGTCTGAGGAAGAGCACCTTGCTCGTAGTTGGATGTCCGCATGACACACGTAGGGGCAAGCCAAAACGAAGGCGAGGCACTTAGATCAGCGCAAGGTCAGAAAAAAAAAATAACAATGTCAAAAATATGCAAGGATAAAAAATCATTTAGGACCCCAATGAAAAAAGTTTTTTTTTAAAAAAATAAATCATGAGATGTCTCGGAATTTAGTAAAGTCCTTTTGAAGGTTAAACTTGTGGTCTTTAGATCTTAGAAATATTTTAAGAGGAAACTTGAATAAGAATTGAGGAAATTGTGGTGTATAGGATTTGAATGAAGTATTCTTGAGAAATCCAGGAAAAGAGATTTGCGGTCGACTTACTAAAGGAAATCTTTAGCTTATGCTTGAGAACAATCATTGTTTAAATTTGGGGGTGTGATAACGGGCAAAAATGCACGTTATTACAGTGCTAAGTTATTAAACAATGAAGGTTTGCGTTGATAAAATATGTTAGATTGCGTCCAAAAAGCATTAAGTTCATAGCATTGTGATCGCACACGTTTATCATATAGAAACAGTTGTTTTTTGTATTTTTATGCAGAATACGCATTGAAGCAAGGTGAAAAGCGTGATCATAAGAAATCAACGGACGAGCGCAGTATTACTGCAAGGCTTTGCGGTGATTTGTGATCGCAAACATCTGCTCAAGAAGGATTGCCGCATAGAGCCGGCACAACTTGGTGGGCGCATCTGGGTGAAAGGCATAATTAATCACGATGGGATAGAAAGCTGATGACGACCAAATCCGAATTAAGTTGACAAGCCGCTAATGATAACAAGTACAATCAGCTTTTCGGTGACAAATATTCGGCGCATCAGTCAGAGAATTAAAGTCATCCCATCTGTGTAATCATAAGAGAGAAGCTACCTTTCACCCCGAAGCTCTATAAATACCGAAGGCATCCTTCTGAAAAGGGGTTCGGTTAAGCTAGTTCAGCAAGTTTTTGTTCATAGTTTAGCCTTGTCCATAGTTTTCTTTTATTTTTAAGAAGGCGGAGCGAGAGAAGGGAAGAGACACTGGAAAATCGCTCAGGGCAACTCGGGAGAGAACCCAGAGGCATAGAAAGCAGAGAGCGAGCCGACTCTCGCGAGAGCGAGACTATCTTTTGAACAAGAGTAGAAAAGACAATGTTAAAATCTTGGAAGCAAGAAGATCTGCCACCAAGCTCTTTATTCTCTTCTTGCATTGTTATTCTGTATTTCAACTTTATATACAATGGAATTTCTTATTCTACATCTGTTCACTCTCTTAGCACGCATGAGTAGCTAAACTAATTAAATGGGTTGAGAAGAACTAAGCTAACATGACCTAGGATCTTCATCGCATGCGATTATCTTGTTTTATGCTGTGCTCAACACCCATTTAGAGCTACTCAAGAGAGTGTCTGAAGAAAGAACCTAAGACTTGAGAGAGCTAGGTTAGAATCTAGACTCGAGAGAGCAAGATTAGATCTACATAAACAAGAGATAGGGACTTAGAGATAAGCCCTGTTTACGAACCTACATCGCATGCACCCTAGAGATAGGTTATGATATTATGCGGTTGCCTTGTGTGTGTGTGTGTCATTTGTCATCGCATAAATAAGAAGAGAGGCTTATGTGTAGGTCCTATAGACTTATCGCATATATCGCATGCATTCTAGCATTAGAAACCGTATCATTCACGTCAAAAGATGGTTTACTATTGTATATGTGTTGCATGGTTGCATAACATGAACGCATCCAAGAAGCATTAGCCGAACCCTTCTCAACCCGTTCATCACATACTCATCGCATCTTCCATTTTATCAACTCTTTTCGAAACTCCGCCGCATTTGTTTATTTTTATTACAGCAAACACAAACCAAACAACAATTTGAGTTACCGGTTATTGCAAAGTCTTCCTGAAAATTACCACCGCATACCATTTTCCCAAGTTCTTGAGTTCGATCTTGGACTTACCAGGAAACTCAATGGGGTTTATACTTGGATTCCACTGAGAAAACTTGTTGCTCAACGCAATTCCATCACCGCATCTCATTCCATATTTTCACCTCATAAAATAACGCATCAGTTGTCATTCTCTTCCCTTCTCTTTTATTTTTAACATGGTATCAGAGCTAGGCTCATTTTGCAAGAGGCTTTACTCAAACCTATGGAGTAGATTAATCCAGACGAATCCAGCACAGACGATCAGACTCTTCCCTATATATCGTGGTTTTATCGTTGCTCATTGCAAGAATCAGAAGCGCCGATCAGACTCTTCCGCACTGAACCCAGACGAATTCTCGATGGACAGACAGATCTGGTCGTTTCAAGCCATAGGTCGCTGCTTTCTGCGCCGGCCTATCCTTCCGCGCTAGGTTCGTTCGATCTACAAGGAGTCGCGCCGAACATGACTGATTCTTCCGCACCAAGTGTGTTCGACCAACAATGAGTCGACGACTATCTCGAGCAGTCTAGCCGGCTGGGGGCTTCATATATGTCGGCGACCTTCTTCCAGCCGGCGACTTCCTTCCAGTCAACAGTGGCTGCCCCATTTCCAGCCGCTTGTGGTTCGACTCATTACACAGATGATGTGAGACAACAGTTGGCTTATCTCCAACAACAGATTTCAGGTTTGGATACGATGTTTGGCGCAAATCCCCAACCGATTCAACTAGTTTATTTAGAGAATCCGGTAAATTCATTCCATGTTTTGCCAAATGTTTCTTATTTATGTGGCTTGACGGGGGAGATTCTGAAGCTAGTACCAGGTGGTCCACAAGAACGAATCTGGAAAGGAGAAGACTCGCTGTTACGCTCTGTTCTGGTGAATAGTATGGAACGTCAAATAGCCAGACCATTATTATATGTTGCAATCACCAAGGATATCTGGGAGGCTGTGCGAGATTTGTACTCAAAGAGACAGAATGACTCTCGATAATATACGCTTCACAAGCAGGTCCATGAATGCAAACAAGGATCCATGGATGTTACATCTTACTTCAACGAATTATCAATGCTGTGGCAAGAGATGAACCTGTGTCGAGAGATTGTCTAGAATTGTGCACAAGACGGGGCTCAATACTTGAAAATTGAAGAGGTAGACCATGTGTATGTTCTCTTAGATGGATTAAATCTTAAATTTGATGGTGTCCGTCGTCGAATATTGGGCCAGCACCCTACTTCTTCATTCAGAGAAGTCTGCTTCGAAATACGGCTTGAAGAGGATCGATCATGGGCCATGAATAATCCCATTTCTACAACTGATACATCTGCCTTCATTGCAAAGTTGTCCAGTGCTAATGGCGATAAAAAACCCCCCATCTGTGTGTGAATATTGTAAGAAGCCCTGGTACACAAAGGACCAGTGTTCGAAATTGCACGGGAAACCTCCAAATAGCAGGCGACGACAGTCTCATGACAAATCTAATACTGGTCGTGCCCTAGTAAGTGACTCAGCAGATGAACATACTTAGAAGCAGCCTTCCGTTGATAGTAAGAACAACTTGAGTATGGTTGTGGTGAGTGCTATTGCACAATCAGGTAATTTCCCTTCATTTCGCCTTATTAGTATAAATGGTAAAAAACCACACACTGTGGACTCAGGGGCCACAAATCATCTTACAAGTTCTTCAGAACTATTTATGTTGGATAACCTAAGTGTTGGAAATGAGCGTATTCGCATTGCTCACGGGTCTTTTGCCCCTGTTGCAGGGAAAGGCCATATCTTCCCGTTTAACGATTTAATTCCGCGTGATACTTTACATGTGCCTAAAATCTCTTATAACCTGTTGTCTGTCAATAAAATTACAAGGGATTTAAAGTGTAAGGCAATTTTCTCACCTCATTTCATTTTGGATCTGAAATCAGGGATGATGATTGGCACTGCCCGGCATGATAGGGGACTTTACTTCCTTTCTGAATAAGCTTCCTCTAGAGATGATCATCAAACTAGGTTTATGTCGTTGAATTTTTCTGTTTCTGAAAATGATTTTATGTTGTGGCATTTCCGTTTAGGACATCCAAATTTTCAATATATGAAGTATTTGTTTCCGCATTTATTTCGCAATGTTAATACTTCCTCTTTAAATTGTGATGTGTGTATTCGTGCCAAGCAAAGTCGTGTTTCTTTCCAGTCTCAGCCTTACAAACCCTCGAGTCCTTTTACGCTTTTTCATAATGATGTATGGGGTCCCTCACCGGTTACCACTTCCACTGGTAAAAAGTGGTTTGTCACATTTATAGACGATCACACTCGCCTTATCTGGGTCTTCCTCCTCACTAAAAAATCTGAGGTGTCATCTATTTTCCAACAATTTTATACAACTGTCGAGACTCATTTCAAAACAAAGATTGGAATTTTACGAAGTGATAATGGGTGAGAATTCTTCAATGCCTCCTTCAGGGATTTTTTTGTCTCTAAGGGTATTGTCCACCAGATCTTGTGTGCTTACACTCCGCAACAAAATGGAGTAGCTAAGCAGAAAAATCGTCATCTGGTAAAAGTAGCCCGGTATCTTATGTTATCTGCCAATCTTCCATGATACCTATAGGGGGATGTGGTTCTTACTACTGCCCATCTAATTAATCGGATTCCCTCTCGTATTCTTAATCTTCATACTCATTTAGAACTGTTTAAAGAGTCCTTCCCAACCATTCGATTAATCTCCGATGTTCCTTTTCGGGTTTTTGGTTGTGTTTCCTTTGTTCACTCCCATGGTCTAAACCGCACAAAATTTACTCCTCGTGCTCAGAAGTATGTCTTTGTTGGATATCCACTTCATCAACGTGGATATAAGTTCTATCACCCATCATCTCGTAAATACTATGTCTCCATGGATGTCACCTTCCTCGAGGATCAGCCGTTCTTTCCTGTTAGTCATCATCAGGGGGAGAACATGAATAAAGAGACTAACTGGTCATCTTATGCTATTCCCTTAGAGTCAGCTCCCATTCATATCTCGTTTAAACCTAGTTCTGAGCATGACGATCTGGTCCTTCCTACTAACCAAGTTCCTTGAAAAACTTACTATAGGAAGAATCTCAAGAAGGAAGCAGTGTCACCTGTCGAACCAGAACAGCTGGCTCCAGTGCATGAGTCAGACCTGCCATCAGATCCAGGTACATACATTCCTGAAATGAATGATGTTGATGTGCGTATGGAGACTGATGAATGCAGGCAAGATAAGGGAGAAAGAAGTAGTAATACTAAAAGAATGGCAGAAGGGGAGTCAACAGAGAATAAAATGATTCTTGCTAATAATGATGTGGAGGATACTACTGAAATCTCTGATACACAGATAGTCTATCATGGTGAGGAGCCTGGAAAGTTGAAGGAACGTGATGCATCGCTTGATCTTCCTATAGCTCTGAGGAAAGGCACTCGTTCATGTACTAAATACCCTATGCATAGTTACATGACGTATAATAATCTAGAAACTGAGTTCAAAGCATTCACTACCAGTTTGGACACTGAGATGGTTCCAAATGACATAAGTGTTGCAATGAAAATACCAAAATGGTGGTTTACTGTTATAGAAGAAATGAGAGCTCTTGAGAAGAATGAAACTTGGGAACAGGTGGCTTTGCCTGAAGAGCACAAGACAGTTGGATGCAAATGGGTGTTTACTATAAAATAAAAATCAGATGGGACGATTGACTGATACAAAGCTAGGCTCGTTGCAAGAGACTTTACTCAGACCTATGGAGTAGATTACTCTGTAACTTTTTCTCCTGTGGCCAAACTTAACACTATCCGATTGCTCTTGTCAACTGCTATAAATAAGGATTGGTCTCTACACCAACTTCATGTTAAAAATTCTTTTTTGAATGGGGAACTTGAAGAGGAAGTCTATATAAGTCCTCCTTCTGAGTTCGAGAGTTAGTTCAAAAACAAGGTGTGTAGATTGAGAAAGTCGTATACAGATTGAAACAGTCTCCAAGGGTCTAGTTTGACAGATTCACAACTTTTGTGAAAGCACAGGGGTATGTTCAGGGGCATTCTGATCACACTCTTTTTATAAAAAGATCGACATCAGGGAAAATAGTTGTTCTTATGACGCAGAGATCATGAGGCTCAAAACAAAGATGGCCGAAGAATTTAAAATTAAAGACCTCGGTAAGCTAAGATACTTTTTAGGAATGGAAGTAGCTCGATCAAAAGAAGGTATATCAGTCTCTTAACGAAAATACACTCTGGACTTACTAAAGGAAACATACATGACTAGGTGTAAACCTGTTGACATACCAGTAGAGTACAATGCGAAGCTCAGTGATAAGAATGATAAAATTCCTGTTAATAAAGAAAGGTATCAGCGGTTAGTCGGGAAGTTGATCTACTTGTCTCATACAAGACCAGATATTTTGTATGCAGTAGGTATTGTTAGTCAGTTTATGCAAGCTCCCTATGAGGATCATATGACAACAGTTGAACATATCCTCCGATACCTGAAAGGAACTCCTGGCAAGGGTTTGATGTTCAGAAAGACCGATAAATGATCTGTCGAAGCCTACATTGATTCTGATTGGGCAGGTTCTGTTGTTGACAGAAAATCGACATCTGGGTACTGTATGTTTGTCTGGGATAATCTAGTCACCTAGAGATGTAAGAAACAAGGAGTTGTTGCTAGAAGTAGTGCTGAGACTGAGTATAGGGCCATGAGTCTGGGGATTTGTGAAGAAATTTGATTGAAGAAAGTGTTATCTGATCTCCAGCAAGATAATGAGCTTCCGATGAAATTATTTTGTGACAACAAAGATGCCATCAGTATTGCAAATAACCTGGTTCAACATGACAGAACTAAACACGTAGAGATTGACAGACGTTTCATTAAGGAGAGATTGGACAGTGGGAACATATGCAACCCTTATATTCCATCAAATCAACAAGTTGCAGATATATTTACAAAGGGATTATTGTAAATATATCTATGCTCCAACTTGATTATTGTGTAAGTTGGGCCTTGTCGATATCTATGCTCCAACTTGAGGGGGAGTGTTGAAAATAGGGTTTTTAACCTAGGGGCATTTATGTAATTATGTAGACCCCTAGGGTTTCCTACTGTCTATTTATACAGTGTGTTCCTATGTATTTAGTGTATCAAATTAAAATAATAAGAAAAGTCTCTATATCGTGGTTTTTCTCCTTGTACTAAGGTTTCCATATAATTGTACTAAGGTTTCCATATAACTGTGTTGTCATTCTCTTCCCTTCTCTTTTATTTTTAACACAACAAAATCTTGCTTCTTGTCAAATGAGGAAAAAATTTCAATATTAAAATCAGAAACAGCATTACCAAATGCAAAAGAATCCTTTTAGAAGAGTATAACAATTTCCCTAATGTTGATTTCGACAAGATACATGAAATAGAGTTTGAGCTTGATAGTCTCCTCGAAATGGAAGAAATTTATTGGAAACAAAGGTTTAGAGAGGATTGGCTTCAATGGGGAGACTAAAATACAAGATGGTTCTATAACAAAGCCATCATGAGGAAATTAAAAAATAAAATTAAAGGAATTATAGTAAACAATGGAAAATGGACAGGAAATTAGAATGCTATAGAAGATACCTTTGTTTCTTATTTCCAATCCCTATTCTCTACATCTTTCCCAAAGGAAGAAAATATTTCTAAAGTTATTAAGAATATTAAACCAAAGGTGGATAATGAAATGAACAACACTCTTTGAGCCCCGTTCACTCGGAAAGACATTTAAGATGCGATTTCACAAATGTCTCCTTCTAACGCACCCGACCCCGATGGTTTGCTCACCATTTTCTTCTGACATTATTGGGATATTGTTGGCCAAAATACAATTAGAGATTGCCTTAACAACCTAAACAACAAAACTAGTTCACTAGAGTGAAATAAAACCAACTTTGTTCTAATTCCTAAAATAAAAAACCCAACAACAGTTGGTGACTACACACCGATAAGTCTATGCAATGTAAAATATAAAATAATGACTAAAGCCATTTCAAATAGAATCAATATTATACTTGATAAGGTAATCTTAAAAAAAGTAGTCAACGTTCAACGTTCATCCCGGAGCAGTTGAAAATCGATATTGTACACCATCTTTTATGTCGTTTTTTTATCAAATTTTTCAATAATTATCCTATATTTTTTAATTCATCATTTTTAAAAAATGTCCAATCCATCTTTAATATCAATCAAAGAGTTAAAATCGATATTAAATATCTCGTTTTGTGTCAAAAAATTTGCGTCATTGTATTTTTATATATATATAAATTTATTTACTATAATGCGGAATTTTTTTAAAAAATAATGTTATTTTAATATTTATTGACAAAAATAGGGTTGATTTGAAAGTATTGACAAAAATAGAGTTGTGAAATTACGGACGAGGTTCATATTTTTGAGTGAGCACATAAATGGTTTAACCCGTCCACGATTTAAGGCCAGCCACAAATTAGAGCTAAATCTTTTTTTTTTTCACATTTTATCCAAACTTTTCACATTTTCCCCTAACTTCTATCTTCTTATTTTATTTTTTTAGTGTTTTTTTTGTATTTTCGGAGAATTTTTTTTACTGTGAAATTCAAATTTTTAAAGGTCTACAAATAAAATAAAAATTGAATCAAATTTTTAGTCACGAATTAATTCTAAATTTTTTTTCCACATTTTAGTTTTTTTTTTTTACATTTTCGAAAAATCTTTTACTGTGAAATTCAAATTTTAAAAGGCCTTACAGTAAAATAAAAATTGAATCAAATTTTTAGTCACGAATTAAAACTAAGTCTATTTTTTTTCACATTTTCTCTCAACTTCCGTCTTCGTCTTTTATTTTTTAGTGTTTTTTCATTGTGAAATTCAAATTCTTACGGTAAAATAAAAATTGAACCAAATTTGTAGTCACGAATTAAGGTTAAATCTATTTTTTTTTCACATTTTCCCCAACTTCTGTCTTCTTTTATTTTTAGTGTCTTTTTATATTTTTGGAGAATTTTTTACTATAAAATTCAAATTTTTAAAGGGCTATGGTAAAATAAAAATTGAATCAAATTTTTAGCAAGACTAAATCTATTTTTTTCACATAAATTTATTTTACCGGAGATTTTTTTCACTGTTTTAACGTGAAATTCAAATAAATTTGTTCCCCTTTGTATCCACTTAAATAAAAAAAGCAATAAAAAATAATAAAAGTAATAAACAATAATAAAAATATGAAACTCGTGGACCCCGTCCACGAGTTTGTTAGCTGACATAAAAATCGTGGACTGGGTACACGATTTTGCTACCTTATTTTTGTCAATATTTTTACCTCCATCTTACCGGTGTAATTTCTTTCCTATATACCCTATTTACCATATTTTTGTTATTACTTTAAAAAAATACACTATTCTTGAACTTATCTCTATAATGGTGTCTGTTATAATGTAGGCATATTTATTGTTCTACGTCAAGCCAAAAATATTTCTCTTCCACCTATAAATACACAGAACTCAAACCTAAAATATAATATAGACAACAATAACTGTACCACCAAAGTTACCCAAAATACAATAACATGCTTCCATATAATTCTATGAAAATGTCAAAGAGGAAGGAAGCCAATGAGAGACAATAAGCCACTTAGAGAAGTTCTCAAACTCAGTGTAATCAATATTTGAAATCATTGTCTGGTGTCATGCTTTGCCTGCTGTCTTTACTACTGCAGTCTCCTGAAGAAAAAATGCCCACATGGGTCAATAGAGTTCACAATATCATACCAAGGAAGAGTATAAACTAAGTAGCCAAACAAATTAGCAATCCGTTCAAATAAAAGAATGAACCACCAATTCACAAATGCTTCATCAATGTCTATAGGAAACAAAAACATATGTATCAATCAAAGAAGAGGGTGTTTGCTAAAAGCAATTAGAAGAGTGGAAACTAAAACCGTCGACAACATCCAATATTGGATATCTAAGTAGATATCTAAGTAGTGCACAAGCAAAAATTTAGTATGCTATAATCTATTTCTTTACCAAATGTCACAGGTAAACACAAATATAACACCAAAAATTGATTAAAAAAGGGAGAAAAGAAGATCAAAAGTAAGCGTTCAACTTTATATCCATTAGGTTTCATAATATCTAGTATTGATGAACCCTTCTCAAAATTAGATTGGATAGAATGATGAAAATAGTGCAAGCTAGCATAGTATTTAAATGGCCAATCAAAAAAGTTAAACCAATAAGGAAAAAACCTGTTTCACATCTTTTCTTCCAATACTAACACTAGCTTCAACAATGAATGGATGTCCCAAAAAAACATGAGCACTGCCAACATTTAACATAAAATTGACATACTTGAAAGCTAATATGAATAACCAAGGCAAAAACTCAAGACCTCTAGTTTATTTAGAAGGAATATATACAACCTGCTTGAATAAGTAGCAACCATGTCAGGATGCAGTTCCTTTAATAATTCCAATTTGAAGATTGTACTCCCCAGCAGGACTAAGACACTGCGAAAATCTGTAGACAAATAATTTATACAAACTTAAATCAAGCCAAACATAAATCAAGCTGTAGGACCCTAGTCATGGAAATAGTAAGATTATTAGTAAAAATTAGGATGAGTATTAGAAGGGGCATATTAGTAATATGATAGTAAGTTGGTTAGGGCTTTTGGTTATAAATAAAGGGAATGGGTTGAGAGGATGGGGAGAGAAGTATTTTGTAAGAAATTTCCTTTGGGAAATTTAGGGAGAGACTAGCTTTCTCGAAAGGCTAGGGTTATCTTGTTACTTTTACTTATGAATTTATACCATATTTCAATACACTTTTTTATATATTTATAATTCAACTGTTCTTGAGTTTCTTTTGTATTCTTGAGTATTGCTCTTATCAGGAAGGATCCTAACACAAGCCTTCCAACTCCATACATAAATCAAGTCTATCAACTCCGTACATTAACTCTAGGCTCAAACCAAACAATAAATCAAGCCTACTAATTCCATTGACTCTAATATAATCAAGCCCACAAAACACATGGGTTTTTTCTTCCAAACTACAAATTTGACAATTCTACCAACTCCATACACCAAAACCTTTAAAAACCCACCAAACTACATATTATCCTATACAGATCATGGTATCATAATCCGAACATAGACTACATTAACTTAAGTCTAATGTATTATCTTCAAGCTACAAAATTCTAGATTTCCCAAATCCCAAATCCCAAATCCCAGTTCCACATGCCCTCCATTGATATGCATTTCTAGCAGTTCAAAATTAAAGCCTAAATCTAAATAAACACTTGAACAGAAGAACCCTTTTATTTTCATGCCACCCCCATAAATTACCCCCAACTCCTACAATTTGGGATATAGAGTATGAGTGTAACGAATGGAATTACTAGAAATGAAATTAGGAATTTTCCAGCAGCAACATCCTTGGTGGAAGTGGAAGCCATGAGAGTAACTGAATTCAATGAAGAGAACAAAATTTGAGAAAGGTTAAAGTAGCAGAATCAGGAAAACTATGATTTCGAAATTGAGTACTAGAAATGGAGCAGAAGGAAAGAATGAAAGCCAAAAAAGAAAGAAATGATGGGGAGAAATCAAAGAAACTTTGTAATGGAAGTTTCAAACACGACCTGTGGTGGAGATTCGAAGATTGAAGATGAAGCAGAAGGCCAATGGGTGGGAGGAGACTCAAATCAAAGAAAAATAGAGGAAGGTCAGAACTTTGTAAATATGAAGATAATATAAATCACTTTCACTTCTTCATCTATCAAAATGTAGTTCAGGTAATATTTAGGTGCATCTCATTTTTGTGCATTCCTTTCCACCATTCACATCAAAAGATATTAAAATATTCTTTAAAAAGGGTAAAATTTCTCACATGACAAGTTATGATTGAATAATTTAGTAGGATGTGTAAAGATATATGCTACTAGAGATGCTCTAAATATTTTTCTATGGTTCAGATGTCCAGAAACTAATGAAATGTTAAGGACACAAACGCGATACGAAAATTAAACTCGGTATCTGAACTTCATTAGCAAAGTCATAATAAATAGCTTAGTTGCAACCACAACAAGCCAATCTAAACCAAATCGTGTAATATTAAGAAGCCATGTTTCATTTACTTGCAAGAAAAAGACTGAAAGGAAAAGGAACAGAGCCCTTGAGAGTGTGTGATATATAAAACTCACCTACACATATGAAATGAATGGCATCCATTTGGGAATAGCTTCACGATTTGAGTAGCATTTATAACCGAGGCAGGTATGAAAACTTCCATCTTAGCCCTACATTCATCAAATTTCCTAATTATACCAACAAACCTATAAAATTCTAAGAAATTTATAATCTATCCTCCTGGAAGAACTGTGCAACCACCGAACCAATCAAGGGGAGAATTGGGAACTTTTAGAAGGGACAACGAAATTGAAATCCAAACAAGCCATAGAAGATAGAGAATCAATAAATGGGAATAAATCTGGGAATTGAGAAAGAAATGGTGTATTTAAGTGCAATTCTGCTATTCCATGGGAGGGGTGATGAGTTTTATAACGACCCGGCCTTTTGAGTACTGATAAGGGTTGTTACTCATAATTATACATTTACATTCAAAACATTTTGACCATTGAAGAAAATATTAAAATAGTAAAGACAGTTTTCTAAAATAAATAACAAATAAGTAAAACTTTTGTTCGGAGCCCTTAAAATAATGAAGAAAAAATAACTTAAACAGATAAAATTTTGACCAACATCGAGTTTCAAATCAAAATTTTTAAATAGCTTGAAAAAGTAAACTGAGCGGAAGCGATTTACATGTCCCATATGGCACGATCACAGGTCCCTCTCGTCACCCGTCGGTCTGTTTCTATCCTTACCTGAAAAACATAAATTAAGAAAGGTTGAGTATAAAATATTCAGTAAGTGATCCCATTACTGGGGTCAGGCTATGCATCCACGAGCAAAGAATGATGGATCTGTGGCTTAAACAACCACATCGATCTTAGATGATGAAAAGAAACCAAAGGACGTATTGTCTTACCTTGACTTAGTGGCTTAATGGCACACCATCAAATATGGAAAAATAACATGAACGTGAATAATTCACACATGTCTAGTGGCATGTAGGCACATGTCAAACATGGAAAAATAACATGAATGTGAACCTGTCGACTCACGCATGTCTAGCGGCTCGTAGACACACCATCATACATGAAAAAATAACATGAACAATGAACCTGTCGATTCACGCATATCTAGCGACCCGTAGGCACACCGTCAAATATGGAAAAAAATAACATGAACGTGAGCCTATCAATTCACGCATGTCTAGTGGCTCGTAAGCACACCGTCAAACATGGAAAAATAACATGAACATGAACCTGTCAATTCACGCATGTCTAGCGGCCCGTAGGCACACCGTCAAACATGAAACTAGACCCGTCGATCCTTTGAAATAAAACATGCGTCAAGGCGAGACAGTAAACTGCCCTATTGGTCTAATCATACATTATATACATAATTTCAGTACTGTTTAGAATTTCAAATATGCTCATAATACACAGGCATGCAACAAGTATACACAACGACATAATCATGCTTCTAGAGTCCATTAATTAACTTTATAAATCTAATCTAGACCGCCTGGCACAAAGACAGTAGTAATAGTACCACTTATCTCAACTTGGTCACAAAAATCCATGCAAATAATTCCTTAAAACCTTTGGAAACCTTGAATCAACCCAAAGTTGTGGCTTGATCCAAGACAAATTCCAAAACTTGATTCAATTAGCCAATCTGATTAAGAATTAAATCCAAAATCAATAAGTTAATTTTTCCACTATTACTCTCAATTCAAAAGAATAACCAACCAACAACAACTTACCCAAAACTTACCGATCTTTATCAACTTTCTGCAAAATGAAAAATGATCTCTAGCTTGGTGGTCAATGCTTCAAAACTTCCAAATCTTGAATCTAAATTTCATACCAAAGAGAGGTTATAAGAAAAATAAGTCTTACCCAAGGTTTTTCTCAAGATTTCGGCAAAGATCCGGCAATGGCGATGGATGGCGCGTCGGCTCGTGACTACCATAGATAGGCAACAGGTATTGCTGTCGGTCGGCATATTTTTTTAGGCTAGCGGCTAGTAGTGAGGGTCTTGCACGAGGAGGGTTTGCGAGAGTGAGAGAGAAGAGAAATTTCTAGTTTTACAGATTTTATTCTCAGCGATTACAAACAAATCAAAGCTTTAAACAACGATAACCATTCAAAATGAAACTCTAGACTGACCAAATTTGAGCACAATCCAACTGTTCAAACTTCCGTAATCGATAATTTTGTGGAAGCTGTTGCTAAAAAACCGAATTCTTTCTCCCCAATTTTTGGCCTCTTTTCACTAGCATTTAATTTCGAAAAAATCTCAATTCTTTTATTTTATTTTTTTTCAAATTTTGAAAAGATAAATAAAATATTTTATCACTGTGTCTCCAAAATCTCTAAAAATTCTATTAAATTAATAAATAAATTAATTTTTCAAATTATCTTAATTTAGACTTCAAAAACTAAAATTAAATGGCAGAAGATCCAATACAAATTAAATCCTTCCAAATATTTAAATCAATTCAAAACTATTGGAATTAATTATCTCCTTAATTTTTTTTTAAAGTTGGCCTTAAAATCCAAAATCAAAGGGAATCAAAATTTAATATTTTCAAGATAATTAATTCGAATATCTAACAATTAAATTTAATTTAACCAATGAAAGACTTTCAATTATTTCAATTTAATCCCAACTTCCCAAATGAGAGGTTACATTTCCTGAAATTCAGATGTTACATATTTAAGTTGAGAAAATGGGGTTTCTGTTACACTTTGAAGAACCGCATGGGATTTTGAAAATGGATCTAGCTAATGGATGATGCCAACGAGCAACAGATGAAAGAGGAGATTTTTTAAAAGGGAAAAGAATTCATGGGTATGTACTATGACGGTTTTAAATCGACATTGTAGTCCTATATTTAATGTCGGTTTAAAGTCGACATTTAAAATCTGTTTTTTTTTAAAAAAAAAATAAATACCTCCAATTTTAATTCCAACAGACATTAAAGGCCAAATTTCTTCTAATGAAAATTAATTTTTATGAGTTTAAGATACCAAGTAGGCAATGGTAAATCAATAAGGACATTCAAAGATTCTTGGTTACCAAGATGTTACTCTTTCAACAATAAACATAGTTTATGATGACTTTCTTGTTTCTGACTTCCTAGATGAAAAGGGTCAATGACAAGAGGAAAAACTAAAGTAGATCTGCCAGTAGAGGATGTTGAAATTATTAGAAGAATCCCAACCAACAAATATTTACAAGACAAATGGACCTGACATTTTGAAAAAAGAGGTAATTACATAGTTCGGAGTGGATATAAAGCTTTCATGATTGCTAAAATTAAATAAATGGACCTATGGAGAAATATTTAGAATCTTACAGTAACAAGGAAGATAAAGTTTTTTTTTGTTGGAGAGTCATTCATGACATAATTCCAACAAATCTAAATCTTCACCGAAGGGAGATTAACATTTCACCTATCTATCCTGGATGTAACATGAATACTGAATCGATCGACCATATCTTAATATCTTGCACAAGAGTAAAGCCCAATTGGAATCTAATTTTTCCTTCTTCGATTATCATTAATGACTACATCAATAGCTTTAAAGACAGATGGTTTGCTCTCAACTTAAATTATAGCAAAAAGGACCTAAATCTAGTTACAATTACATGCTAGGCTTTATGGAATGACAGGAATAGTATGAAATTACAACAACCAATTCTTAATCATATCACCAAAGGAGAATGGATCCATAAATACTATAAAGAATTCTTGAATTCATTTACTAAGAATATAAAATTTATCATGTTGAACTCACAAAATCAATTGGGGAAATCTTCAAGATGAAATCCTCCTCCAAATGGCTTTCTCAAATTGAATGTAGACGTAGTGTGGAAATCGGATCACCCTTCAACTAGAATTGAAGTTATTATTAGAGTCTCTATTGGAAATATTGTTTGTACAACATCCTCTTCGATCAATTTGAATTTTGAGCGACCCTTAGTAGAAATTCTAGCCATTCGTGGAGGGATTAAATTAGTAATTTTCCATTCATACTCAAAACTAACTGTAGAATCAGATTGTTTACAAGTTATCTCTCTGATCACTGATAAAAATATATAGTTGAGCTCAACAGACTGTTGGATTGAGGAGATCAACCATCTTGCAAAAGCTTTTGAGTCAATTTCTTTCAAATTTTGTCATCGTACATGCAATGAAGTTGCAAATAGAATAGCCAAGAATGCTAATATGTGTGAATTGAATGATGAGTGGCTTAATAATGTCCAGTGTGGATTGTAAAACAAGTCTAAAAGGACACTTGTTTAAATTTAGCCCCCAGTGACTTTTTAATAATATAAATTTTATTTAGAATAAAAGAGAAAATTTTCATAAAACAAAAATATCAAATAAAATATTTTGGCAGCCTTAAAAAAATTTGGGGGGAAAAAACACATTTTTAGTCCCAATAATTTGGGTCATTTGACCCTAAATTTAAATATGTTAGGCATATAGTTTTTGAATTTTTTTAGTTTGGTTTCAATTTTGTCTCCAAGTTTCTATGTTACAATTTTATTTGGTCAATATATTTCAATATTTCAATATATTTTATTTGGTCAATATATTTCAATATAAGTGATTAAGTTTTACTAATTTTCATTACTATTAAAATTAAATTTTAAATGTTACTTCATAATTATTATTAATTAATTAATAGACATTAACATCGATGAATATTTAATGAAAAAATGAAATTAGGGACTAAATTGAAAGAAAAAAAACTCAAATTTCAAAGGGTAAAATAATAATATTTTGAAACCATTGACTAAATTGAAATGTTTAACATTTTGAAACCTAGCATCAAAATGAAATTAGACCCAAAATCTAAGGACAGAAAAGATACTTTTTCAAAAAATAAATTGCAAAATGCGTAATAGCTTCCTTTTCTTTTTCTTTTTTTTTTCTTTGGCCAAATACACTTTTGGTCCTTTTGATTTGAGATTGGTATCTATTTGGTCCGAAGGTTCTAAAAGTGACACTTTCTATGGTCCGTCATGATGCTTTATCCAATACCACTCAACAATGAACACACTTTCTTGGAGGATCCTCGTTCCTTACTGATCTGGATTGATGAGGCCATATCTGAAATGAGATTTGGAATAACACACAATGAAGTGGTTATTGATAAAAATGACCCATTGGAAGTTTTCCTTTAGAAAAAAGAACCCCTTTAAAAAAGAATGCATTTTTTACCCCTCAAAATTTACCATAGGTAAGAAAAGACCATTATACCTTTTTTTTTAAGGAAAAAGATTCAAAATTTTGGAAACTCAACTATCCCTCCCTCCATGACCATTTTCTTGTTCAATCATTCAAATTCCTTTCAAAACTTCTCACATTCTTTCAACTTTTCTTCAACATTTCGGTTCATCATCTTCAAGTTCATCTTTATCAAGTAAGTATTTATGCACATTTTAGGAGTGTTTTGATTTTGAATTTTTTTAGCATTGCTCTTGATTTCATATTTTTGTGTATCTTTATCATTTATTCTATTATAATAGTGTATTTTGATCTTGTGTGAGCTCATTTGATTAAAACAATAGATTTTTTTTTTTTTGTAATAAATATGGGCTTTCATGGGGTTTCATAATTTTTTATATATTTTTTTTTTTTTGTGAAAAAATGTTGCATCTTAGAATGATTTTGAGGCCTAGAGATAGTATATGAGTTGATTTGTACATTATAAACCATTTTTTTTAAATTCCGATTTTCTAATTTTGAGACGTCTCCAATTCGATGAAGACCGGTCGGGCTTCTTTACATCTTGATCGGGCGGGCAACCGGACGGGACTTTGGATGGATTTGGGGAATCGAGATCGAGAAGGGGGGCGGGACCAGGAAGGGGGAAGTGGGGCGAAACCCGAGAAGATGGTTGGGAACAGGCGGGCCGAGCGAGATGGGGCGGAACTAGGCAAGAAGGGTAGGGGACGTTCAATCTTGGGCCTGGGCAAAAAATAGTAATAGGGCGGAATCGGGTGAGAAGGGGAGGGGACATTATTATTTTTTGGCCCGGTCCTAGGCCCGACCGAAGATGGGGTCGGGCCAAAAAATAGGAACGAGTGGATTGGTTGACTTAGGGACTGGGAAGGGGCGGGTGGGACCGGGTCATCTTTTTTTGTCATGTTTTTTTATATAAATATTAAATGCAAGGCATTAAAAAAACAATCAACAAAGTAAGTATAAATACAAGCAAATGAATTCTAACATGGAAAATCAAACTCCAAAAATGTGATTTATTTTTGTCAATTTTTCCAAAAATTATCAAACTATTGAATACATATAAAATGAAATACATACCTTCTTACAAAGTGTACAAAATTACAACTTCATGAAATACAAGTTTTGGATTTGACGAAAGACTTTTCATTCCGGAAATAATTTGGTAAAGATAACTTTTTATGGGATTGTAAACAAATCAAATTTGGTGGAGAATTTTTTTGTATTGGAATGTGAATAATTTTTTGACAATTAATTGTGGATAAATCAATTTTTTGTGAATAAATTTTTGAAGTGGATAATTTTTGGTGAATTAATTTGGTAGATTGGTTGGTGAAATTGAAAGTTAGAGATGAAAGAAAAGGAGTAGAGAGAGAAAGGAGAGGTAAATGGGAAAGCCTCGTAACATAATAAGAAAATATTATTTTAATCAAATTCATTATTTAATAAACAATTAAAATTTGCCACATCATGTGAGTCTACTCATTTAAATACTTCTACATCACCATTTGATCTGTCAACTATCAATCAATGGATGTCAGGGATTATGTAGAACAATGGAGGTTAGGGATTATTGATGAAACAACAAATACATTGTAACGGTAGAATCATAAACAATGACGGGGTTTTGTATACAGGTAATTGTTAATATCTTAGTTCTCCATTTTTCCACTGATCGATTCATTTAAAAAACTAAAAATAACCGTCTTCCGCCCTTCCTAATTTTCCTCACGTAGTTAACGTTTCAATATAGATTTTATTATTAATTTAGATTATGTTTAACCACTTTAATATCCAGATTTTTCTATCACATTTATATTTTAAATCTCTAGATATTATCAAATTTTAATTATCTAATAAATTTTAAATTTATACAAATATTTGAATTATTTTTCATTATTTTATATATATTCTTAATAATATAACCGAATATTTTTCCATATTTTTTAAGGTCTAAATTATTTTGTATATGTTATTGGATTTAATTGTACATATTTCATAATTAGTCATTAATTTAGCTAACATTTTGATAATTTTTTATTTGTCCTTAGTTGGTTCGTATGTCTAGAATATTAAATACAGTGTAAGTATAGAGTTTTATTAATAACCAAGATATAAATATAGTGTAAGTGGAGAGCTTGATTAATAATCAAGATATAAATAGAATGTAATTGGAGAGCTTGATTAATAATCAAATTAGTCATATTATAATATAACATATCCAATTTCAAAATTGAAAATGAGCGTCATTCCGTAATTTTCACCATCTTTCGGAATTTGAATTTTTTTTTAATATTCAAATTAGATTTTGTTATCTCCCACTAATTGATTCAAATTAGTTGTCTGTTTTGATTTGATTTATCCACCTTTTGAAAATATTCAGAATTAATCAATCTTTAGTTTGTTTATCACCATTTTGATTTTAATTTATAATATATCTTTAGATTTATATTTTATAATATTTTATTCGTTTTTTATTATTTTAATTTCGAATTAATTTTTTTTATCCTGATTACGATTTTACTTAATCTTTTATACATATTATCATCTAACAAACTGTAAATTTCATTTAAATTTTATCATTTTTTTTGTAAGGTTTGTGAAAATCCTAGATGGAAGCGAGATTGTTTCCCAATTTCAAATTTACATAGAAAAATAAAATTCACCCTATTATGCATTCTACAAAGATAAATTACAACATGCACAAGAACACAACAGAGAGGAAGAAAATTGGGTTTAGATTTACTAGCTCTTGAAGAACCAAATCTTCAGGATTTCCTTCCCGATTGGTCATGAACCCACCTTGAAGCAGAAGCAATATCCAATATGGCTACTACTATAAAAGAACCTTTTGTATTCTCCTTAGTGTTGAGATCACAAGAGTTTGTGGGCTCCTTTTATGGATCGTTCCGGGGAGAGCAAAAACTTACAGACCCGTTGTATCATTTTTTGCGGGAATAAGACGATCCACATAACCCTCATCTCCCACATCCCCCAGCAGAGAGAAACAAGGGGAAGAAGTTATATCTCCCTCCTTAATTAAATTTAAAAAGGATTTAATAAAATATTTGATTAAAAAATCCATTAAATAAGTTTATCGAATTCCTCGTTTTTTAATTCAAGTGATTTTATTTGAAATTTAACTAATGCACAACAAATGAACAAAAAACAATAGACTATTCTATGAAATAAACACAATTGACAATTAATTGACAATCAATTGACAATTTAAAAGCTAACAAATTCATTAAATAACTTTACAACTTAAAATTCAATAAAGTTTGAATAAGGAAGTCAATTAAAGGCAAACGTCTTATACATTCAAATAAGTTTACAACTTAAAATTTAATAAAACTCGTCCTTCTCTCTTCAATAACTTCACAATCAAATCTTTTGATTTTTTTGGCATCATCCCATCCTTAGTTGTATTCATTCCTACATTTAAAATATAATAAACAAATAATGTCACAAAAAAAAAAAAAAAAAAAACTAGACCACGACGAGCATACCTTAGTCACCACGCCATCTTCATCAGAATCTTCTGCATCGTTGCTAAATGTGTAACCATTTCTTTTTCCGTGCTAGTACCTTACATTGTCAAATATTTGTAACAAAAGAAAATATTTATTAATATATTAAATGATAGAAAGGTGTAAAACAAAATAAACAAACTAACCTTAAGTTGCAATCCAATTTTGAGCACACATCAAAACCTCTATCGTCTTTGGATGACGTTTGTTACGATGTGGACGATGTGGGCTTACAATCCTACCACAGGTACTAAAAGAAGACTATGATGCAACACTAGATAACAGGATGTCTAATATGTCTCTTGCAATTTCTTGTAAAATTGGATACTTGACACCATTCAATTTCCACCAACTCAAAATATCAAAATCGGATGTTCGAGGTAAGACAGGTTCATCCAAATATGCATCAAACTGTTGCTTCTGATTCATATTATTGGAATTTGACATAAACAAGTCATAATCATTAAAATCATCAAATTCGATATTATGTGAGGTTCCCTTTAAATTTCTAGTGTGATAATCATTACTTTCACCTTCATGCTTCAGCTGATATTCTATTTCCAAATCTGAAAAAATATTTTTTAATTCTTTCCACTTCAATAAAAAACTATCTCCATAAATTCTAGGGAAGTAAAACTCAATCAACGGATCTATATGGCCATTACCCCATGAATTGTCTTCCAATACTTATCAAACTTTGACATCATATTTGAAGCCATGTCTCTAATCTCTTGAATGCCAGAATTAGTCCACTCAGAAATAGCCAATTTCAATTTACAAATTTTTGGGAAAAAAAGATTAGCAGTAGGATATTTGGATCCAGAAAATATTTCAATCACGTGATGAAATATTACAGTTTCTCACATATCTTTTTTGCTAATACCCAATCTTGATCCAAAGGCAAACACTTGTACTTTAGTTCTCGTTGTTTTAATCGATAAAAAACATCTTTGTACTTTAATGCAGTGGCTAACATAAAATAGGTAGAATTCTACCTAGTACAACAATCAAGACTCAACATCTTACCATCATAAACATTTAACTGTCGAGCAGTTTCCTCAAATTTCTCCTCTTTTTTGTGTATGCACCCAAAAAGACACACTACTACGTACTCTAACGATCCCATCTCCTATTACTGCCAACCCATATTTCACAATCAATTTCAGAATATGAGCACAACACCGCATATGAAATAAACTCCCATCCAATATTAAGTTTTCACACAAACTATCAACAAGCATATTAACCTTAGAGTCATTGGTACTACAATTATCTACAGTTACTAATGAAAATTTTCGATCAATATTCCAATCTAACAGACATTCTATTATTTCTTCATGAAGCATCTCAGAAGTATGTGGAGAAGGAACATATATAAACCTGATTATTTTGTTTTGCAAAACCCAACTTTCATCAACAAAATGAGCAATGACAGCCATATAATCTTTTGTTTGGTGGTTGGAAGTCCACATGTCCGTTGTAAGGGCAATCTTTCCTTTGATCTCATTCAATAATGTCATGGTTTTCAACTCTTCAGTCTCATAAATTTTCAAAATCTCCTTCTTTATTGTGTTTCTTGACACCATCTTAAATAATAGTTGGATGACATTACAAAATTCCCTAAAACCTTCATGCTCAACTATTGAGAGAGGATATTCATGTATTAGTATCATCCTAGCTAATGCTTTTTTTGCAGCTTCCTGATCGAAGTTATATAAACTCAATGTATTATTCTTCTCTCTATTAAGATTCAATAGGGATTGTCGTATGTCCTTTTGTCCTTTATATGAGCATATCTTAATATGATCATGCAAATGTTTGGTTCCATTTTTACTTTCACCCCCTAATTTTCGTTTGCAATTATTAAAAACTGCCTTGTCTACTCCATCTATTTTTTGTTTCTTAAAATGGTTCCAAACAACAGATGTCAATCTCCTCTTTAAAGATCTCTTCTCAATATCCTCATCAAGAATAACACAATTACCAACATTAAAATTATCATCATTCGATGAGTATGGAGTTAAATTTGGGGTTGAATTTGGGGTTGAATTTGGGGTTGAATCTGGGGTTGGATCTGGGATTGGACTTGGAATTGGATTTGTAGAATCTTTATTTGTAGAAGGTGATGAAGATATTGTTTTCAACCTACCAAAAATTTAATTTAAAAACTCCTCTTTAGACTTGGACTTCATTTTTCAAAGCATTCAAAACATATTCAAAGCATTCAACCCCAAAATTGAAAGCATTCAAATTTAAAACATACACAAACATATTTTCCAAACCTAAAATTCAAAACATTCAAATATCAAATATATACAAACATATTTTTCAAACATATTCAAGCCTAAAATTCAAAACATTCAAATATCAAACATACACAAACATATTTTTCAAACATATTCAAGCCTAAAATTCAAAACATTCAAATATCAAACATACACAAACATATTTTTCAAACATATTATTTACTAATTTCAAGCATACTTTTCAAAAATATCAAACAGCCAAACCAGAGAACAAAAGAAATTTTGAAATAGCACAAAGTCTGTTTTTTTCAAAGGAAAAACAATGTCAAAATATATAATAAAAAAAAAAAAAAACAAAGATTCATGATCTAAACAAAGTTCAAGCCGGAAGAGTCTTCACCTGAAAGTGGCGGACGCACGTGGAGCTTCACGAATCACGACTTCAACGCGGACTGGGCGGACTGGGTGGACGCCGGACTGGAGACTCCGACTATTGACTGTCGACTCTGATTGTTGACTCTTGACTCCGACGGGCGGACGCTGGAAGTTTCTTCACCTGAAAGTGATGGACTGGGCGGAGCTTCACGAATCAGGACTTCCACGCGGACTGGGCGTACTGGGCGGACGTCGGACTGTCGACTGAGCTTCACGAATCAAGTCTCTTCACCTGGAGACTCTGACTGTCGATGCAAACTGGGGGGACGCCGGACGCAGAGGCTGGAGACTCCGACTGTCTTCAGACTTCAATGGCTGATGCTGTCTTCACTATCTTCAATGGCTGAAGAATCTTCACGAATCACAGCTTCAACGAATCACCTGAAGTAGTGGATGTAGAGGGAGCTGGATTCGGCAGTAGGCTTACTATCATTTTAGGGATTTATTTTAGGGATTTAGTATTTTTGGCAGAAAGGAAGGAGGAAAGGAAAATATTTTGGGTTTTTTTTTTTTTTTTTTTTAAATTTTTGGACTTTTGGGATTTTTTACTTTTTCATTTGGAATCTTTTTATAAACATATTACATATATAACAAATTAATATGTTTTATAAAATTTCTAAAATATATATATAAATTCGGGGTAGGGGTCGGGGTAGGGGTCAGGGTGGGATACTATCCCCGTCCCTGACGGGCCCGAATAAATTTTCTGGTTTGACCCCATCCCTGGTCAAACCGGGGAATCCCCGACCCAACGAGGGACCTGCCCCTACGGGGTTTTTTTTGCCAACCTACATATATTATATATTAAACTATATGTTATATTGAATATAACACATAATCTATAGTTTTTGTATTGTATCAAATACAGTATAACCTATAGTTTGAATTCTATTAGTCATTTATGATATTTAATATAAATCAAATTTATATGAAATTTAATTATATGAATCTAATCCATACAATTAATATTTGAATCATATTCAAATATTTATTTTCTCTTAAAATAAACTTCATTTTATAATATATCAAATACACTATACTAATTATATTGTATATAATTAAATTAAATTAAATTAATTATATCATGTTGAAGGAACTCCTTGAGGAGAGAACCTTGAACAGAAGCAAGATCGTTCTAAATCTATTTTTCATTGAATGTAAGTTTTACAGTAAATCAAGAACAAGATATGCATTTACATAAATTATAGCATGCTTTAATAAATGAAAACTTAGGGTTTCAAAAACCCTTATCTTTGAAGACTATTCTTCAAGAATCCCTCGAGCAAGTCACGAATGGATCTCCTTCTCCAAAAGGGACACCACCAAACGAAACCTCCTGTATTCTCCTTATGGATTGAGAATGGAATGAGGTGTGAGCTCTGCCTTAGGGTTTTGGAAGAGGAAATGAGATGGAGGGGAGGAGATGGAGGAGAAAAACTTTTCTTCTCTTTTAATTTTTTTTTTCAAAGCGAACTGTTCTCTTAGTGTTTCATGGAGGAAGATTAATCAACACCATCCCTTTCTCTGATCCCTCTCATCACGTACTGAAAGAAATTAAGGGGAATGAATTGTAACTCCTTCCCTTTAATTAATTAATATTAATTTAATAAAATTAAATTAATAATAATTATACATATAATAACAACTTTATTATATGTATATAAACTATATGTTATATCCCATATAATACATAATCTATAGTTACATAATGTATCAAATATAATATAACCTATAGATGCATTTTCTCTCAACCATACATGACATTTAATATAAATCACATTTATAGTAAACTCACTTATATGAATCTCATTCATATAATTGATATTTGGATCATATCCAAATATTTAATTCCCCCCAAACTTATTTATGGTATTTAAAATAAGTCATATTTATATTAAATTTAATTACATGAATCTCATTCATATAATTAGTATTTGAATCATATTCAAATTCCTCTCATATTACCTTATATTATAATGTATTAAATACATTATATTATAATGTATTAAATAAATTATATTAATTATATCACATATATAGTTAATTTAATTAATTATATCATATATAATTAATTCCCTCAATTAATTTGAATACTTCAAATTAATCCAAAAATAATTCTTAATTAAATCCTTGTTGAGCTATAGAGGAAACCTTATGGACCTGTAGATTGAAGCTTCAATGGTACTTGGATAATTAATTAAAATCTTTAATTAAATTATTCAACATCCGTTAACTGTCGGTCATTCCACTAAAGACTGACAGCTACACTCTTCGCACTACAGATAAATTTCTGTGTCCATTGGATATAACCAATCAATAATGCGATGACCCTTCACAAATGTAGGATTGTATCAACAGCAGCGGAAGTACAAGGATCATCTAAATTTTTAAATTAACTAATTTTGGCAAAATATAAAGCATGCTTTTGCAAAAAAAAATGAGTTTCAAGACATACCTCTTGTAGAACTTCTTCAAAGTTCCATCTCCAGCTGCTATCTTCTCCATATCTTATTGTAGACTACCTCAAGATCTTCCCCACTATTCTCTTGGTGCCCTAGATTAAGTTGTGGAACTCAAAACAAGCTTGAATCAAGGGATGAAGGAGAAAATCTCATTGTTGCAACCTTGTTAAAGAACCTTTCTTCAAACCAGATTTTCTCTTAAAAACTCTATGGATTGCATGCCCGATTTCACTCCAATCTCTTCATTATATTGCAAATAAACATGCAAAGAGAAGAGTTGCATGAGTTGCAACTCATGCTTGGAGAAGACAAGGCCAAGACATTGCTTCATGTGTGAGCTACTTAGGTGATGGATAATGGAAAAAACCATTTTTCTATTTTGTGTTTTAGATTTCCAATAATCCAATTTTATTTAAAAATCAAAAATTTGATTTTATAAAATCTATTTTGATTTTAAAATGAAAAATTAATTAATTTCATAAATTAATTATTAAATAAAACTTAATTAATTTAATATCGAATACTAAATTAATTTTAACACATATCCATCTTTATATATTTAAATCATATTTAAATAATAAATTCTCCTATTCCGTTTAATTCTAAAATTAAACATATAATTATATCTCATATAATTACTAAATCCCTTAATTCTAATTCAAACATTTCAAATTAACTTATCACACTATTCTAGAGCTAGTTCGTTACGAGCTAGTAGGGGGACCTCGCGGATCTACAGATCATGGGCTCCAACGATCCAAGATTAATTGGCTAAACTCATTAGAGCAAATTAATCCTCATTCGTTAACAAATGGGTCATTCCACTAAAGCTCATAGTTGCACTCCCCTCACTGTAGATATATTATATCCACGTGATTTAACCATAATCAGTAAGTCAACCCTTCACGGGTTGTTCGTAATAACGACTAGGTTAAATATCTATTTTACCCCCGAGATTACGTCTTATTCCTCAAGTCCCTACTGATCCTCTAATGAACAACTGGTTTGTGATCCAATCACCAAACTAAACTCTCTCAGCCCAGTGAGAGGGTAAGGCCCCTTATTCAAGGCCTGGATTCAGTACTTAATAGAACAACCTTCTTCTATCCCTAAATCGGGCAGGTGTGAATTTCTTCTTGCACCCTATGTCCCCAGCAATCTATCCGGTCTTACCCTTGAAATGGAAGTCTTATTGAGCCGGCGCTGTTGAGCCAACTCTCAACTATGCAAATCTAAGGGCAATCCCAAATAAATAGGAGTTCATAGTTAGCTCAGGATTAAGATCGAGTTACCTAGGTCATCTAGGTGAAATAGTCAGTCTTAAACAGTAAACAACGTTATAAAGTAAGAGTGACTTATTTCTTGGTCCAGATCTTATGCAAACTCATTGCATAACGCCCCCACTCCTCATGTCATAATAATGTATGAGAATAGGATCACATCGTTGTAGACACTACCTCTTTTAACAATTATAGAGTAGGCCGCATCCAATGGCGTTACCAAAATAAGGTACCCAAACTCAGTCATGTACCATAGATCATTTTGACTATTTACTCGAACCCGATCCACTCTTATGTCTCCACATAAAGTTCAAGTACTCATACAATAGTCATGGGTCTTAGTTTATTGGATTTAGACTTTCATACAATTTATGAGATCAATAACAAGTATATTGATAACAGAAAATGTTTATCATTTTACAAACTGCGAGTTTTTAGGACATAAAACCCAACAAAACTCCCACTTGTACTAAAACTTCAGTGGATCAATATATACAAATATATACAATGTTGAGTTTACATGGAGAGGGCATCACAATACCCATAAATTCTCCCACTTGCTCTAGTGATAAAAAAACTCGTAGAACTAGTCCTACTAGGTGACCCTCGAACACTTTAGCTGAGAGGGCCTTTGTAAATGGATCAGCTAAGTTTTCCTGGGAAGCAATCTGAGTGACAATGACATCTCCTCTATGTACAATCTCCCTGATGATATGGTACTTCCGTTCAATATGCTTTCCCCTTTTATGGCTTCGTAGTTCCTTTGAATTTGCAACTGCTCCACTGTTGTCACAATAAAGAGTGACAGGTAGATGCATGTTAGGAACTACTTCCAAATCTGTTAGGAACTTTAATTTCTGAGCTATACTGTTTCTTTTGTTGCTTCGCTTGCAGCTATATACTCAGCTTCCATTGTGGAGTCCGCAATACAACTCTGCTTGATGCTTCTCCACACAACTGCTCCTCCGTTCAGAGTGAAGACTGACCCCGAAGTTGATTTCCTCGAATCAATATCAGTTTGAAAGTCAAAATCAGTGTATTCAGTAAGGATTAGATCCTTAAGACCATGCACTAGCATATAATCTTTCGTTTTCCGAAGATACTTAAGAATGTTTTTAACAGCAGTCCAATGGTTATGATCAGGGTTGGACTGAAATCTACTGACAATTCCTATGGCATAAAATATATCGGGACGAGTACACAACATTGCATACATCAAACTTCCAACTATAGATGCATATGGAATTCGATTCATCTCCTCAACATCTTGAGGTGTCTTAGGACTCTGTTCCTTAGACAAGTGAATTCCATGCCTGAAAGGTAAAGATCCTTTCTTGGAATTTTGCATTTTATACCTAGACAACATCTTGTCAATATAAGATGCTTGAGATAATGCCAATGTTCTATTCTTATGATTCCGAACTATTTACATTCCAAGAACATACTGTGCTTCTCCCAAATATTTCATTTGGAATTATGAAGCCAGCCATCTTTTAACGTCAGCTAGATATTCTACCTCATTCCCAATGAGTAGAATATCATAAACATACAACACCAGAAAAGTAATAGTTTTGTTGATGATTTTCTTGTAGACACAAGGTTCGTCAACATTTTGTTCAAAGCCATAAGATTTGATCGCAGCGTCAAATCTCATATTCTAGAATCTATAAGCTTTTTTAATCCATAAATGGATCTGACCATGTTGTATAAACCCTTCTGGTTGAGACATATAGATACTCTCTTCAAGATAGCCATTTAGAAAGCTGTCTTGACATCCATTTGCCATATTTCATAATCATAAAATGTGGCTATGGATAAGAGTATTCTAATAGACTTTATCATGGCAACTAGAGAGAATGTTTCTTCAAAATCTAACCCTTCTCTTTGGGTAAACCCTTTTGCCACTAGTCTAGCTTTGTAGGTTTGTACCTTACCAGCTTGGTCTCATTTTCTCTTGTATATCCATTTGCAACCAATGGGTTTTACCCCTTCCGGTTGATCTACAAGATTCCAGACATAATTGAAATACATAGATTCCATTTCAAGGTCCATGGCTTTAATCCATTGGTCTTCGTCTACATCGTTCATTGCTTGATTAAAAGACAATGGATCCTCTAAACCATCATCTGGTATGATGACTTGAATTTTAGTTAAACCCATGTATCGGTCAGGCTGTTGCACAACCCTCCCACTACAACGAGGCATTCTTAACTCTTGAGAAGGATGTGAAGTATCAGTTTCATTAACAACTCTTGTTGACGGACCTGCTCTATCAACAACTCTTGTTGAAGAATATGCTTGATCAACAACTTTTGTTGATACATTTGTCGTTTCTCTGGACATTTCTTCTATTACTAGCTTACTACGAGGTTGATGGTTCTTTATATAATCTTCCTCTAGGAATGTTGCATTTTTCGATACAAAAACTTTATCTTCCTGAAGATCATAAAAGAGACCACCTTTACTTTCTTTTGGGTAGCCTGCAAATAGGCATACTTTTGAACAGTGTTTCAACCTTTTAGGATTTTGCACCAACACATGTGCTGAACAACCCCAAATCCTGAAGTGACGTAAATTTCCTTTACGACCCATCCAAAGTTCATAAGGTATTTCAAAAACGCTTTTCGAGGGAACTATGTTTGAAATATACATCGCAATCCCAACTGCGTGTCCCCAAAAAGAATTTGGTAACTGAGCGTAACTCATCATGGAATGAACCATGTCCAACAAGGTTCTGTTTCTCCTCTCTGCCACACCATTTTGCTGAGGTGTGTCAGGGGCTGTAAAATGAGACTAAATTCCATGTTCTATCAAATAGTTCTGGAATTCTATGTCTAAATATTCACCACCTCGATCCGATTGAAATGTTTTAATCTTTTTACCTAATTAGTTTTCAACTTCAGCCTTATACTCTTTGAACTTTTCAAAAGTTTCAAACTTTTGGCGCATTAGGTAAACATGCACATACCTGGAATAATCATCTATAAAACTGATGAAATATTCATATCCCCCTCTTGCTCTAACATTTAAAGGCCCACAAAGGTCTGAGTGAATCAGCTCTAGGGGTTCTTTGGCTCTAAATATTTTTCCAGATAAAGATTTTTTTTGTCATTTTACCCTCAAGACAAGACTCACATGTTGGTAATAAACTGTCTTCCAACTTATTTAGATTACCGTTCTTAACCAATCTCTCAATCTTGTCGAGATTACAAGGAGATTTAGGATACCAATCCCAACAATCCCCCACTTTTCCTAAAGCTTAGGGGATCTAATGTACAATACAAATAAAGTACAAAATCACAATAAACTAGGGCATACACTATACCCCAGTAATATATATATAATTAATTTCCTCAATTAATTTGAACAATTCAAATTAATATAAAATTAAATTGATTCTTAATTATCCCAGTTGAGCTACAGAAGGGATCTTATAAACCTGTAGATTGAAGCTTCAGTGGTACTTGGATTATTAATTAGACTTCTTTAATTAAATTACCCAATTTCCATTAACTGCCGATGATTCCACTAAAGACCGACAGTTGCACTCTTCGCACTACCGATATATTTATGTGTCCATTAAATATAACCAATCAACAGTGCGATGACCTTTCACAAATTGCTCATAAGTACAGCTGGACAAAATTACTGTTCTGCCCCTATAGTTACATCTAACTTTTTTAGTACCAATGATCCCTCTAATGAACAATAAGTTATAGTTCAACTATAACCAGACCCCTCTCGAGCCAAAAGAGGGTGTGGTCTCACATTGTTCAAGTCCCAGAATCAGTTCTTAAGGGAGCAATTTATATACTTACCCCAACATTAGGGAAGGAGTGAATTTTGTCTGGTGTAATTGTGTTCCCAACTCCCCCAATCAAACGAATCCCCAAAATGATAGGCATATTGAGTCGGTGAACTGGCCACTCTCACCCATGCAAATCAAACGACCACTTTCATAGGTAAGAGTTCACAACTCACTCAGGATTCATATCTCTTCACCTATGGTCATCCTGGTGAAATGAAAGTCTCTACTACTAGCGGTGTTATATAATGACTATTCATTTCGTGGTACGGTCTTATACAAACCCTTTTATATAGAACACCTCGTTCACATGTCTCTGCATGAATGATAAGAATCAACTTTACAACAATTGTAACATCTACAAAGCGGGCCATATTCGTAGTACCACCAGGATAAGATACCCAACCTTATCCATCTACTATAGACCCTTCAGGTTATCACTTAAACATAATCCACCTATATGTCTCTATATACATGTTTAAGCTTCAAAAGATAACCTTGGATGTTTGTTTGGAGCTAAGTAGGTGTCATTAGTTCTACCTAATCCAAAACAAACAATATTTATAAAGCTCGAACAACAACCTAACTAACTCGTAGTTAAAGTGGAAGTAAGAGGTCGATCCACAGGGAAATTTTATTTAATCTTTTCTTTAACCAAGCTTAACTATAAAAGCTATAAAACGGGGGTTTTTTTTATTAAGACAAGAAACATGCTAAAAATCAAAAGATAAAGGATAGTTGTAACCAAGTTTAGAACAATCTTACTTCTAGTCCAAGTTAGACGTTTAATGCAATTCTTATCATTTAATTCCACAAATTTAAATCACAATCGGATTAAGCTCGCAACTACTTAGTTAACTAGATTAAACTAGTCTCTACAAAGGCGGACAACTAGCAATAACCTAGTCAAGAAAGCGTCCTAATTAACGATTAAGGTAGGATAACCCTAACCCTAATCTATCTACATGCTTCTACCTCTATTAGGTTCGATAGCGCCATATAGAAGAGAAAACACACACATTAAGTTCTAGGATTCAATTGCGTCGAATAATTGTTAAGATAGCTTACTCAATTAACTGAATTTTATCTAAATCTAGTAATTAATGCGTTCTAGGATAGCCATTCAACACACAATTACTATTGCCTCTTGGAGATCTTGGCTAGACATTCTATCGAACTCATTGAAAGCAACGCATCCAATCATGATGAATGTGACAAAACCAAGCATCCGGCTAAGCGTGTTTAAGATAGGTTACCATGAAAACTACCAATAACCTCCTACTCAATTGGTTATTAGAGAAAAAGAGATAATTATCCAATAATTAATATTATAAATATATATATGATAACCAACTTACCATATTATATTTATAACCTATAGTTTTAATATTTCATCTCATGAAACATATAAACCATAGTTATTTTTCTATTTCATGGTACTTAATGTAAATCTTATTTACATTAATCCTCCACTTGATGTATCTCATACATCACACCGATCATATCATATATAATCGAATTTCCTCTTGTCAATTTGAACATTTCAAATCAACACCAAGAACTGATTCTCCACTTGAACCTATTGAGCTACCAAGGGGACCTTATGGACTTATAGCTTGAAGCTCCAACGGTATGTGAATAACTAATTAAACTCTTTAGTTATGAGATCCACCATCCGTTAACTACCAGACACTCTACTAAAGACCGATAGCTGCACTCTTCTTACTATAGATATATTTTGTGTCCATATCAACCAATCAACACTACGATAACCCTTCACAGATCGTTCGTAAGTACAGTTGGGCCAATAACCATTTTTCCCCTGTAGTTACATCTAACTCCTTAAGTACCACTGATTCCTCTAATGAACATAAGTCCTAGTTCTACTATGACTAAGTCCTCTCTTCTAAAGAGAAGTCGTGGCCACTATGTTCAAGACCCGGAATCAGCCCTTAAGGGAGCAATCTATCTACTTACACCTACTTTGGGGAATGAGTAAATTCCATCTTATGTAACTGAGTTTCTAGCTCCCAAATCAGACAAATCCCCAAAAAGGTAGGCATGTTGAGTTGGCAATCTGGCTACTCTCACCCATACTAATCAAAGGACTTCCCTCAAAGGCAGGAGTTTTCAAAACACTCGGGATTGAGGTCATGTCACCTATGGTCGTTTAAGTGAGATGTAAGTCTCAAGTATCAACGGCATTATATAAAGAGACATCATCTAGTAGTCCGGTCTTATACAAACTCTTTATATAGGACCCCCACTCGCATGTCTCCACATGAATGGTTAGGATCTACCATCTATAGTAGTTCACAACACTTGTAAACCGCTACAAGCGGGCCATATCCGTAGTGTCATCAGGATCAGGTATCCCTCCTTAATCCTTATACTAAAGACCTTTTTTGGTTATCACTTAAGGCATGATCCACTTGTATATCTCATATACATACTTAAGTTTACATACAATAACCATGGAGCTTTGTTTATTGGATATGAGTAAATGCCAAATAAAATAACTCTTATTTTATTCATAACAATATGTACAATTTACAAACTACGAGACTCCGGGAGAATTAGGACACCAATCCCAACAATCTCCCACTTGTCCTAATGCCTCGAGAGACTAATGTACAATACATGATAAAAACAAGTATAATATACAATAAACTAGGACATACACTATACCCCAGTATCATCTCTCACTTGCCCTAGACAAGATGCCGCATGTCCCGTAGACCCAGATTTTTCAGCTGACCCTCGAACACTTTAGCTGTGAGAGCATTTATAAACGGATCAGCAACATTATGCTCTGACGCAATCTTCATGACTATCACATCACTGCGATGCATAATCTCTCTGATCAAGTGGTATTTCCGTTCTATATGCTTGCCTCGACAGTGACTCCAAGGCTCTTTCGAATTTGCCACAGCCCCGCTGTTATCACAATAAAGAGTGATCGGATAATCCATATTTGGAACAAGTTCCAAATCTGTAAGGAATTTCCTAAACTAAATATCCTCCTTAGTTGCTTCACAAGTGGCTACGTATTCGGCTTCCATAGTGGAGTTCACAATAATCCTTACTTAATGCTTCACCACACTACAACCTCTCTATTCAGAGTGAACATTGACCCTGATGTCAATTTACGAAAATCTCTATCAATCTGAAAGTTAGAGTCTATGTATCCTGTAACGATCAAATTCTTATCTCCATACACGAGCATGTAGTCCCTCGTTTTCTGAAGATACAGAGTGGGTCGCATCCAATAATGTTACCAGAATAAGGCACCCAACCTTATTCCTATACTATAGATAATTTTGACTATTTACTCGAACTTGATCCACTTTTATGTCTCCACATAAAGTTCAAGTATTCATGTAATAGTCGTGGATCTTTTAGTTTATTGGATTTATTTCTAAAACGAAATAAGCAATTCATATATTCAATAACAACTTATTGAATTTTCATAATAAGTTTTATTGTTTACAAACCACGAGTTTTAGGATATAAAACCCAACAAAATCCCACTTGGACTAAAACTCCAGTGGTAACCTATATATCTAAATAATAATACTGAGTTTTTGAGTTTTACAGAGAAATACAATAAACTAGGGCATCATATACCCGTGGTTTACCATTTGGTATCCCATACCTGGATTTTCTCCCACTTGCCTTAGGTTATATACCTGGTTTTCCTAGTCTTACTAGGAAATTCTCAAACACTTTAGCCGAGAGAATCGCTATAAACATGTTAATGTACAATAGACTTCTTATTAAACTATATGGGGAAAGCATCTTATTCTCACAATACTTTTTTCTCAATAATGGCTAGGAAATCATACATTCCTCCCACTATATCGAGGTACTCTAAACTCTTTGAGTAAGATGTATTTAACCTGTCTAAACAACTTTTTGTTTACAATGTCAGTTGAATAACTCTTTATTTATATATGCAAGTTTTTATAGAAACAAATAATACATGGTGATCTTAAACAATATTCCAATAATTGGAATGTTGTTGAGAAAAACAATTAAGGCAATTAAAAAGTTTTTACTGGATTTAATGTTCTATCAGATAGACCTAGGAATCTCAAACTTTCTATATTTTGATCCAATTGAAGTATTTCGGTTTTATTTTACCTAACAAGTTTTGTACACTTTGAACATTTTCAAGTGTTCTAAACATATCATTTAGGTTAAATAACTACTTGCCTTTATTGATTTCTAGCCGTTTTAAATATCTAAATATTTGCAAATGGCTTTTAACTAGGTTCGTTCTTAACAGAAGTTACTATACAGTAGAACAAACATAACTTTCCCTAATGAACATTTCACTTACAAAAAATATATACAATTTGTTCTTTACAACAAGGTAAACTAATTCTTATTACAATAACAAAAGCTGATAAAGATCATCTTCAGACAGTAACATCTCCCACTGGTCATGTTAAGGACAACAAGCAATCTTCAGGAAATACTTTGCCTGTTTTGCTTACTCCACTCTCTTCTCAGCAAGGTACTGAGGGTAGTTTCTCTTTTAATGCCCTTCCTCGTTGCAGTGGAAACACTTTCCTTTATCTGCAGCATTAGCCTTGCCTTTTCTACCAACGGTTTTCTTCTTCCCTTTCACATTAATCTTTTTAACAGGAATACTCTTACTCTATGAAGAGGAAGTAACATCAAGCTTTTTGGAGGACGTTCCTCTCTTCTCAATGGTAGTAACGCGTACTTTCGATTCCAGACCTTTAGCTCTCATCATTGTCTAGTAAGCCTATAGCTCATTCAGAAGGGTAGTCAAGTTGTATTCTATTTTATTCATGAGCGCATTCGTGCAGAACTGCAGAAAACTCTTAAAAAAAGATTCTAGAAAAAAAAACGACTTGACTTCTCTCGTCAACGACAACCCCATTTACTTCTGGCACATTGAAATAGACCATCATGTCCAGGACATGTTCTCTAACAGAGGTCCCTTCTTTCATATGGTAGTTGTAAACGTATTTAATAACATCATGCCTTAGGGAGAAGAACGGTTGTCCAAACATCCTGCGTAGAGATTTCATAATCTCTTTGGCAGTACCTATAGTCTCATGTTTCTTTGCTAAGACATCAAATATGTTGCCAATGACATAGGCACGGACTTTTTCATCCGCCTTGATCCATCAATCGTACGCATCCCAAACAGTTCGGTTTGCATTTGAGCCAAGAATAGGAGGACAATCCTCTGTTAAAGCGAACTTTAAATCGTCTATATCAGTATAGTATTCAGATTTGATTTTTAAGTTGCATAATTATCCCAATCAGTTTATCAGACGCCAACAATTGTACTAGTGAATTTTTCATTATGAAAAAATATAAACAAAATTTTATGAGTGAATTTCTTTTAAACCCAATCAAGTTTTAGAAAAGTAATAATATAACCAAGATTATCTGTTGCAACGATACTACAACAAAATATTCTTGACTAAATACTATCTCCAGGATAACTCATATTCTGATAGTCATTTAACTACTGTTTTTTGTTAGAAATTACTAACTCTTTAGTAATTCTGTAAGTGTAACCCTCTGTTTTTAGACCTCAGAAGTTTAACCCCAATGATGCTCCCGAAGTTGGAAAGTCAAAGTTGAAACCGACTTTAGAAATCCTATCCATTTCTAGAGTTTGAGTTATTCTGAATCCTATGTTAAAACCCTCTGAGGGGATAGTCGTCGTTAAATGACTAGCGAGGCTAACTTAAAGACGACAAGTAGGCAAAACATAAGAATCTCACGGTTCAAACCAACAGAAGAGACCGTAGGATACGTTGACACATATCCTTCACCCACTTACTATGAACTACTTCCCCCATTCGCTTTGGTCTTGATCTCATGACAAACACTTACCGAATGAAAGTCACGCCTAGGGTGACACGAAGTGTTGCATGGATCTCATGGTGGAAATTATGTAGGGATGTGAGAATTGAAATCAATATATCATATATTTGATTTTCCATTGAACAACTTCCCCTCATTCACCATGATCAATTCACACAAACACTTTCCAAATGGAGATCACTCCTAGGGTGACACGAAGTATCACATGAACCTTTCGGTGTGAACATTTTGAGAACATGAAAACTTAAAATCAAAATGTCACATTTGATTTTAAGGTGAACAACTTCCCCTATTTACCAAAATCTCAATTCATGTAAACACTTTCCAAATGGAGGTTACTCCCAAGGTGACACGAAGTGCCACATGAATTTCAATCGTGAACTCTTTGAGACGTGAGAGCTAAAAATAATCATATCATATATGTTTATTAATCTCCCACTGAAGCGTTTTAACATATCATAGTTATTTGATTTTCACTGAAGTGTTCCAATAGTATATCATATATGTTATTAAACTCCCACTCAAGTGTTCTAACATTAAACGGGGTATTTATTTAGGCTTGTTCCGGCTAATTAAATAACCTAAGTCTAGGTGTTTATCCAAGTATAATATTTATATTTGGATTTAACCTACGATGTCTAGGTGATAAACCAGTTTTAAAACCTCAAATCGCTCACGTATTGCTCATAAAACTGATTAACATTGCTCAATCATTCGACCGTAATCCCCAGGTAGGAGGTATTCCGTAGCCCATCAACTTAAATACCTCAAGCCTTCGACAAGATTATATACCGGTTGAGTTTGTAACCCAAGTTTTATAAGTTTAACGACCCATTTTAACTATTAAAACGAGTGGTTAACCTACGTGAGCTTGCAATTATTTATTTTTTTTTATGGATTTTAAATGTCTAGCCCAATTTTATAACAAATTACAAAATTTTAGACATGCTAAACATCCACAACATACATCAAAGGCATTCAATATTTAATATAACATTTATATTAAACAAAAGAAACTATAAACATGCATACTATATATTATAACACTTTATAACATACTTTAATGTATGGAACATGCTTCCTATGGTGGGATTTTAAATCGACATGGCATACTGTGTACATATACAAGATTTATTTAATTATAACATACATCACATGTATAAATAATTTAACACATATTGATATGGTTTTAGTTTTGGTATTTTCAAGCAAATAAAGGTCTAATTATTACAAACACAGCAAGAAACAGCTCTAAAACTCTTTCGGACTGCTCAAATCGCTCCAAACTAGACCCTAACAGTTTGAACCGGACGTGAACTGCTGAACCAGACCAGCCAAAACCTTTTTGAAGCTAAACCAAACCAAATTTGAAGAAAATCGGTCAAACCAATCAATCCTCGATGGTCCTCACTCGGACAATAATTTAAATTCGTCAAACCAGTTGAAGAATCTCGTTGTTGGACCAAAATCTCACTCATTCGATCAAAATCTCACTGGCTTGATAAAAAAACTACTCCTCGCTCAAACCCGATAAAAAATCTAGCTAGGTTGATCAGAAACTTGCTCATTCGATATGAGCAGCATTGCAACGCTCAAGGGAGCGTTGCAACATTGCCTGGGCAGAAGCTTATGATCTTGAAACTGCAACTCGGCCTTCTTTACTTCTTTCTTCAATTAAAACTTAATTTCAACTCTAATGACTCCAAATAAATTATAGATTTTTTAGCACACATATAAGCTCATTAAACAAGAGCCAATTACAAATTTAACTAAGGAATCAAAGACCTTTAAATGTCAAATCTCAGAAAACCATATCAGTGAAGGAACTCTTATTCAAGAGTACCTACGAGCAGAAGCAGATCTTTCCAATTCATTGTGACAGAATTACCACATATACATTCAAACATATTAATATGCATTCATAATGCTAAAGAGATCAAGAGATCATACAAGTTGAAGACTTCTTCTTCACAGCGAATCTAAAACCCAATCGTCTACCTCGAACAATCACCACACGAACAGAAGGAAACGGAGATGACATCACCACTCAGAGCCCTTAGTATTCTTGGAGTGAGATTCCAAAGTGTGGGCTCTATTCGGATTTGGTAGAGGGAAGGAGGAAGAGAGACAATACACAACGATTAAGCAAGTGGGAGATGAGCTCGTTTATCGCATAGATAAGATGTTTGATCGTTTAGGTGAAGTATACGATCGTGTAGGAAAAAGTTAGCGATCCTCTAAATGATCATGTAGGAAAAAGGGTAAGCGATCATCTAAACGATCGTGAGGAAAAAAGGGTAAATGGTCGTCTAAACGATCGTGTAGGAAAAAAATAAGCGATCGTCTATAAGATCGTTTAGTAAATATTGGTAGCTAAACAATCGCTTAGGAAAAGGTAAACGATTGTTCAGTAAATAGCACGTGAGGGTGTAATCAGTAAACGATTGCTTAGCAATATCGAATAGGTAAGTGATCGTGCAGGCACTATCATATAGGTACTGATTTTCTAAGCGATTACACACTCTTTAACACAATGTCCGCGCATCTCATGCTTAACACACCATGAGCTATTCATGCATCTCAAAGTGATCTTTCAACACACTCATCCGTTATTAAAACAGAAGAGACGTCGTCCCATTTCCCTTTTAACCGTCCAATGAATGTGATCTCATCATATTCATAACATATAAATTAATATCATATATTAATTATAGTATTTTTCCCTCACTAGATATAAATCATATTTATATTCAATTTCCTCTAAATAAAATGTATCTCATATACAAAATTAGTTATATCATATATAATTAACTAGTTCAATTATATCATATATAATAGAACTCCCTCTTGTCAATTTGAACATTTCAAACTGACTCAAAACTTGACTCTCAACTTGTATCCAAGCTACCAAGGGGACCTTATGGACCTAAGACTCGAAGCTCCAATGGTACGTGAATAGCTGACTAAACTCTTTAGTCATGATATCCACCATCCGTTAACTGCTAGACATTTCACTAAAGACCGATAGTTAAACTCTTCTTGCCAGAGATATATTTCTATGTCCATTGGATATAACCAATCATCAGTACGTACCCTTCACATATGCTCGTAATTACAACAGGCCAATTTACTGTTTTACCCCTGTAATTACATCTTCCTTCTTAAGTACCACTGATCCCTCTAATGAACAAAACAACATAGTCCTACTATGTGTGGACACCTCTTGGGCCATGAGAAGATGCATGACACCACATCGTTCAAGTCATGGGATCAACCCTTAAGAGAGCAATCTATCTACTTACCCTTATTTTGGGGAAGAAGTGAACTCCATCTTGTGAAGTGAGTTCCCAGCACCCAAATTAGATGAATCCCCAAAGTGATAGGTTTGAGTCAGTGTTCTGGCCACTCGCACCCATGCAAATCAAAGGACCGCCCTCAATGGCAAAAGTTCCCGACTCACTCAGGATTGAGGTCATGTTAACTATGGTCATCCTAGTGAAGTGAAGTCTCAGTCATCAACGGAGTTATATGACAAGATATTAACACTTCGAGGTCAGGTCTTATACAAACTCTTTGTATAGAACGTCCATGTTGGCTTTCTGGCCCTTAATCTCAAATTAATTAATTTTAATTAATTAATTAATCAATGTTTTGATGATAACAAACTCAATTTTTTATTACTGAAAATCTTAGTGTTTTAATATGTCCATAGCGTAGAGCTCAGAACAACGATTCCAACACCTCTTGAATCACTCAAATCGGAGCTAAAACGAAGACGATATGACCGAAACAAGTATATAGAGAAAATACCGTGGTGGATGACGTGGCATAACCAGATCATTTGTATGTAGACATGTGGCAGCAT